>NW_022147567.1:1642207-1908812 GCF_002938485.1 Sitophilus oryzae
CAATAACGTATATTTTCCTCCATTTGTGATTTTTTAATTTTAAGCGAAAATTAAGTACAACATTTTAGGAAAAAGAAACACTGTAATATTTAAAAGAATAAGAAGAAATTAGTCTTATTTTGAAAGGAAAATATATAAAAAAACTATTTCTATAGAAAAAGTCTTTATACTAACCAGAATCCGGTGACATATACGCGGTCTCACCGGAAACATTACTTATTACTTCGCATAACTTGAAGAATATCTACTTTTAATAATGAACACTTCAGAAATACACCAGTAAAAACATTTATTATTTTAGATTAAAATTCGAATTAAATTATAAATATTAGTTACCTATGTTGTTATAGCTTTTATAGAAAAATATGTGCACGTACCTACCACTGTTGTTACAGGTTAATTCGTTAAAGAAATATGTTACACAAATTAAAAAGGCTAAAATTTTAATGGTATTACTTGTGCATTATTGGCCTTATAATGTAATTTGTTGGAATTATATCTTCTTTAAATATAATTAGACTTTTTAACGACATTTAAGTTACCTAGGAAAAAATCTGTGCACGTACCTACCACTATTGTTACAGGTTAATTCGTGAAACAAATGTGTTACATATTATTCGTGGTATTAGCACAAATTAACTATAGTATTAGTGGTATTATATTGGAATCAGCTTGGCATTAGTAGGGCATTATATGAGAAATTTTGGTATTTAATTTGCATTTTTGGCATTACTTTGGCATTAGTATACAGGCATTTGTCAGCGGTTTACTCCTTGTAGATAATCAAAAAGTTTTTTGATAAAATTTGCTTTTAATGTCAGATCATTTCTATGAAAAATTACATTAGATTTTTATTAAAGACACTGGGTAATTAAAACATTGACTAATAAAGCTTGTCCACTTTAAATAAGGGATCACAAAATATCCTCCTTGGAGTGTTTGGGTTAAGGGGTGTATAATAAATTAATCCTTGTTTTATAATAAAAACCATAAAACATTTATTTGTGAGTAAAACAATGCAATGGTTGGATATCTCTCCTTTATAATTAGGTGACTAAAAATACACTAAAATAATTAGAAAAAAAAATCTTGTACTTATTTAGTAGTATTATTTAGTCAATATTAATTAATTGACTTTCTAGTCAATTTTATTTTATGTACAAATATATTATTAAATTTTAATCTAAGCATTAAGTAATAAAACACTTTGTGGCCCTCTTATATCGTAAGAGGTTACGAAATATACTCCTGGTTACACCCCTTACAGAAAACAGTGTAAGGGGTTTAAATAAATTGTATAATCACTGTTTTTTTATAATAAAAACTATAAAACATTTCTTATTTGTGAGATTAAAAAAACAAAACTATGCATTGGTTAAAATAAGTACATTCAATACATATGTATGTGTTATAACATAATATAGCCATTATTATTATACTATTATTATTAAAATAATATGTGTGTAACATATTTCTTTAACGAATTAACCTGTAACAGACATTTATATGCCCAGTATATTTTTGTTTAACAAACCAATCAGGAAAAATCCAAAACCTGCCGTTATAGGAGGTATAAGATGATTAAACTTATATAATGACAACTATTTATCGGATAACAAATTAATTACTACTGTCAGCTAGTTCAGCTACTGTCTAGGTAGAATATACCTAGAGTACCTACACCTACCTATGATGGAGGTAAATTAAAGTTTATTTTGACTTTACCTCTCACTTCGGTGTCACAAGCTGAATTTTTCAGGGATGGAAGTACAGTACATGATATGAGGACCCTTATTCCGAAAATAGTACAAAATTAGACCGGGTAAAAGGGCACTATCATCAAAAATCGATATATTAATACCACCGTATAGAGAAAACAAATACTTATTTTTTGATCCAGTACACAATAAAGTCTTCGTAGGGAGTATTTTTTTATAATTATTTACAAAAAAACATTTCCATTAGGCGCTTATGACCAAAAAAAACTTTAAACATGAATAACTCATTTCCATCATGCGAAAATTTGGTTTAAAAATAGATTATTAGATTAGATATAACTTTCATTTAACGAAAAACGAAGGCCTAAATGAAAAAAAGAAACAATTTAAAAGTTTCGCTTATGTCTTGACAAGGTATCAAAGCAAACCCCATATTTTTTGCTTTTAAACTAATAAAGATATATCAATAAACAATTAGCGATGTAATGGTTTTTGCGCGCGCTGGCCGACTGCCGCCGCTGCGCCGAGATTTCCTATACCCTTGTATATATGACGTCATGGTGTGGCAAATGTAGCATTTTAATTCGATTTGGGCTCCCTTATATAGGATAACAGAAACATTTTCAATGTTAAAATCTATAGAAACGGCTATTTTCAAAGAGGTTACCTTTTCTTCCTCCTTTATGGACAAAGAACTATGCTCTACAGAGTGATTAAAAGAAGGCCAACAGTTTTGTCGCTCTTTAAGCCATGCTGGTCCCGCCCACCATAGGGAGTGATTTACTAGATCAACCAACAGAGGTAACAAACCTCGCGAAGCACAATCAGCAGGGTTCCTATTGGATTCCACATAATTCCAACAAGCAGGTGGAAGAATATCTTGAATATGGCTTACTCGATTGGCAACGAATGTTTTCAAACGATGAGGTGAAGATTTAATCCAAGAAATAGTTACCATAGAATCTGACCACTCATAAAGCTTACAAAACTTAAGATTATTTTCCAGCGTTTTTGAGATTGCTGGAATAAGATCAGTCAATAAGACTGCAGCGCATAACTCCAGTCGAGGAAGAGAGATTCGTTTTAAGGGCGAAACTTTTGATTTTCCGCTAACCAAAGAGACCCGATATTGAGAATTATGAGAAAGAGCACGAAGGTAAGCAACAGCCGCATAACCTTTTTCTGATGCGTCACAGAACCCGTGAAGTTCGTAGTATATGACATCATCACAAGTGATGCGACGAGGAACATTAAGAGACGAAATGAGATGCAGTTGGGATTTATAATTTTCCCAAATTTCCAAAATGCGATCGGGCGGTTTTTCATCCCACCCTATACCTAAAACCCAGAGTTGTTGAATCAAATATTTAGCGAAAAAAGTGAGAGGTGATAGAAATCCCAATGGATCGAATATTTTTGCCAGCTCTGATAAAACGTGCCTTTTTGTACATGGCCTTTCCAGAATATCAACTTTATATGTGAAATAATCTTGCAATGGAACCCACTGAAGACCAAGAATTTTGAGAACCATGTCCTTTTCAAAATCAAAAGAAAAAGAAGAATCGTGACACACAGATGACGCGATTTTATCTAAAAGAATTTGTGAGTTACTGGACCATTTTCTAAGTTCAAATCCTCCAAAACTGCATAATGTCACAAGCTCTTGCTGTAATTGTAATGCAGACTCGACCGATGAACAGCCTGTTACAACATCGTCTACAAAAATGTCAGTTTCTAGGACTTTTGCAGCTAGTGGAAATGAAGCTTTTCCCTCTGCAATAAGCTGTTGAATGGTGCGAAGAGCTAGAAATGGAGATGAGTTAACTCCAAAGGTGACAGTTTTCAAACGGTAGTCTTGAACGTCTTCGAAAGGAGAGAACCGCCACAAAATACGTTGATAATCCGTATGCTTTGGTTCTATCCAAATCTGCCGATTCATTTGTTTAATATCTGCAGTGAATACGATTTTATGAATGCGAAATTTTAACAATATTGAGAATATATCCTTTTGTAATTTCTCTCCCGTTAAAAGACTATCATTCAAGGACTGTCCCTTGGAATCTTTAGCCGAAGCATCAAATACTACTCGAATTTTAGTAGTAGCACTACTGAGTTTAACTACAGGTTGATGAGCGAGATAATAGAAATGACCTTCATCCGAAGCAGGAGCAGACACTTTTTCCATATGTCCTGACGACAAATATTCCTGTGGTCCTTCAGAGTACCTGTCATAGAGAGAAGAATTTAGTAATCGCTTTTCTAGCGAAAGCAAACGACGATATGCGAGTGAGCGAGAACCAGCGAAAATTGGCGAGATATGTCGAAATGGTAAGCCCACGATAAAACGACCAGAATCACAACGCGAGAGAGATTTAAGAAATATGCTTTCGCATAACTCATCTTCCGAAGAACGAAATATTTTTTGTGGCAGTTCCTCAATCTCCCAGAATCTTCTAATGAATGAATCCATGGAATCTTGAAAATCTTCTGAGCACACCACACTGCATAAACTAGTTTTTACACAATCTGGTGGGGAAGCATAACCACGAAACGAGAATCCAACCAAAAATAGTGAGAATAGCAGAAGGCATTTTGGGATTATGAGTAAGAATTCTTTGGTCCTTTAATAAAAAGGGATATAATTCTGCTCCTAGTAGTAGATCAACTGGAGCAGGTTTTCCAAAATAGGGGTCTGCTAGCTTTATACCGGAAAGATGAGGCCAACAATCGAGATTTAAAGGCGATGAAGGAGTAGGCTTTCCAATTTTAGGCAATACGACTGCCTCGATTAATAGAGATGACGACGACGATGAGTTGCATGGGCGAATTTGAGACGAGATGAAGCTGGTAGCGGTAGACGATACTTGAATAACTCCGAATATCGATAAATTGGTTTTTTGTTTGAACAATCCTAACTAATTGGCACATTTCTCCGTAATGAAACTACATTCACTAGCGGAGTCAATGATAGCTCTGACTTTATGGAAGTTTCCATATTCATCGCGAATTTCGATGAGAGCGGTAGAAATAATAACAGGCGAGCCTGACGATAAGAGACTAATTAACGAATTTCCTTGAGAAGAACCAGAAGTGCCTGGAATAGGACTAATTTGAGATGTATGTAGAGAACCAGCAACAGAATCCTCAGGCGTGGGAGGCGATATTAAATCTTGATTTTCGATTTGATTTTCGGTAGAAAAATGCAAAAGAGTGTGGTGGTTTCCTTTG
Source organism: Sitophilus oryzae (assembly GCF_002938485.1). NCBI lineage: Eukaryota > Metazoa > Arthropoda > Insecta > Coleoptera > Curculionidae > Sitophilus > Sitophilus oryzae. Next base: position 1,647,154 of record NW_022147567.1, read on the forward strand.
CATGAGTGACAAACAGAACGAGAACTACACGAAGCGACATTATGATTATTACAGAGACAGTTCAAACAAAGTTTATGTTGTTTTGCAATTGAATATCTTTCTTTAGGTGATATTTCCAGAAATGAACTACAACGATATATAGGATGGCCTTTAGTATTACAAAACGAACAATAATAATAGCTTGCATTTTGAGAATTATTGAGGTTAGATTTGCTAGAATTAATAGTAAAAAACGATATTTTATTGCGAACGAAGTTTTCCTTGGAACTATGAGAAGAAAATGATTTTTTGTCAGATTTTTGAGTAGTGCATGCAATCGATTCTAAAGCTACACACTGTTTTTCCAAAAAAGTTTTTAAACTTTAGAAAGTTGGTATATTTGTTGAGCTATGTTCTAACTCAAATCTTTTTAGTGTAGACATATCAAGCTTGGCAATAGCAATATGAAAAAGAACAAAACCCCGCGAATCTACGGGTAAACCTAAATTTCGTAACGCTTCTAAATTCTCATTAAAAACATTTAGTAATGTTCTTAATTCAACAGGAGTTTCTGAAGTTAACTTAGGTAAATCAGTAATTTGCTGCCAACAGGAACTTGATAATAAGCGAACATTTTCATAACGATTGGCCAAACTTTTATATGCAATATCATAGTTATCTTCACTTAGATTTAAAGATTTTATTAGAGAGAGAGGTTCTTTCCCTAAAGATAATTGCAAGTATTGAAATTTTTGAATTTTTGGAACCGAACTATTTAACTGTACCAATGATTTAAATAATTCTATAAATGCAGGCCATTCAGAATAATCACCATAAAATTTAGGCAAATCTATTTTTGGTAATTGCAAATTAGTTTGATGAAAAACTTTACATTGATCTATCTCTGGTTTTATATCTTTGGAGTTGTTGAATCAAATATTTAGCGAAAAAAGTGAGAGGTGATAGAAATCCCAATGGATCGAATATTTTTGCCAGCTCTGACAAAACGTGCCTTTTTGTACATGGCCTTTCCAGAATATAAACTTTATATGTAAAATAATCTTGCAGTGGAACCCACTGGAGACCAAGAATTTTGAGAACCATATCCTTTTCAAAATCAAAAGAAAAAGAAGAATCGTGACACACAGATGACGCGATTTTATCTAAAAGAATTTGTGAGTTACTGGACCATTTTCTAAGTTCAAATCCTCCAGAACTGCATAATGCCACAAGCTCGTGCTGTAATTGTAATGCAGACTCGACCGATGAACAGCCTGTTACAACATCGTCTACGAAAATGTCAGTTTCTAGGACTTTTGCAGCTAGTGGAAATGAAGCTTTTCTCTCTGCAATAAGCTGTTGAATGGTGCGAAGAGCTAGAAATGGAGATGAGCTAACTCCAAAGGTGACAGTTTTCAAACGGTAGTCTTGAACGTCTTCGAACGGAGAGAACCGCCACAAAATACGTTGATAATCCGTATGCTTTGGTTCTATCCAAATCTGCCGATACATTTGTTTAATATCTGCAGTGAATACGATTTCATCAATGCGAAATTTTAACAATATTGAGAATATATCCTTTTGTAATTTCTCTCCCGTTAAAAGACTATCATTCAAGGACTGTCCCTTGGAATCTTTAGCCGAAGCATCAAATACTAATCGAATTTTAGTAATAGCACTACTGAGTTTAACTACAGGGTGATGAGCGAGATAATAGAAATGACCTTCATCTGAAGCAGGAGCAGACACTTTTTCCATATATCCTGGCGACAAATATTCCTGTAATACTTCAGAATAACTGTCATAGAGAGAAGAATTTTGTAATCGCTTTTCTAGCGAAAGCAAACGACGAAATGCGAGTGAGCGAGAACCAGCGAAAATTGGCGAGATATGTCGAAATGGTAAGCCCACGATAAAACGACCAGAATCACAACGCGAGAGAGATTTAAGAAATATGCTTTCGCATAACTCATCTTCCGAAGAACGAAATATTTTTTGTGGCAGTTCCTCAATCTCCCAGAATCTTCTAATGAATGAATCCATGGAATCTTGAAAATCTTCTGAGCACACCACACTGCATAAACTAGTTTTTACACAATCTGGTGGGGAAGCATAACCACGAAACGAGAATCCAACCAAAAATAGTGAGAATAGCAGAAGGCATTTTGGGATTATGAGTAAGAATTCTTTGGTCCTTTAATAAAAAGGGATATAATTCTGCTCCTAGTAGTAGATCAACTGGAGCAGGTTTTCCAAAATAGGGGTCTGCTAGCTTTATACCGGAAAGATGAGGCCAACAATCGAGATTTAAAGTGATGAAGGAGTAGGTTTTCCAATTTTAGGCAATACGACTGCCTCGATTAATAGAGATGACGACGACGATGAGTTGCATGGGCGAATTTGAGACGAGATGAAGCTGGTTGCGGTAGACGATACTTGACCAACTCCGAATATCGATAAATTGATTTTTTGTTTGAACAATCCTAACCTATTGGCACATTTCTCCGTAATGAAACTACATTCACTAGCGGAGTCAATTATAGCTCTGACTTTATGGAAGTTTCCATATTCATCGCGAATTTCGATGAGAGCGGTAGAAATAATAACAGGCGAGCCTGACGATAAGAGACTAATTAACGAATTTACTTGAGAAGAACCAGAAGTGCCTGGAATAGGATTAATTTGAGATGTATGTAGAGAACCAGCAACAGAATCCTTAGGCGTGGGAGGCGATATTACATCTTGATTTTCGATTTGATTTTCGGTAGAAAAATGCAAAAGGGTGTGGTGGTTTCCTTTGCATGAGTGACAAACAGAACGAGAACTACACGAAGCGACATTATGATTATTACAGAGACAGTTCAAACAAAGTTTATGTTGTTTTGCTATTGAATATCTCTCTTTAGGTGATTTTTCCAGAAATGAACTACAACGATATATAGGATGGCCTTTAGTATTACAAAACGAACAATAATAATAGCTTGCATTTTGAGAATTATTGAGATTAGATTTGCTAGAATTAATAGTAAAAAACGATTTTTTATTGCGAACGAATTTTTCCTTGGAACTATGAGAAGAAAATGATTTTTTGTCAGATTTTTGAGTAGTGAATGCAATCGATTCTAAAGCTACACACTGTTTTTCTAAAAAAGTTTTTAAACTTTCGAAAGTTGGTATATTTGTTGAGCTATGTTCTAACTCAAATCTTTTTAGTGTAGACATATCAAGCTTGGCAATAGCAATATGAAAAAGAACAAAATCCCACGAATCTACGGGTAAACCTAAATTTCGTAACGCTTCTAAATTCTCATTAAAAACATTTAGTAATGTTCTTAATTCAACAGGAGTTTCTGAAGTTAATTTAGGTAAATCAGTAATTTGCTGCCAACACGAACTTGATAATAAGCGAACATTTTCATAACGATTGACCAAACTTTTATATGCAATATCATAGTTATCTTCACTTAAATTTAAAGATTTTATTAGAGAGAGAGGTTCTTTTCCTAAAGATAATTGCAAGTATTGAAATTTTTGAATTTTTGGAACCGAACTATTTAAATGTACCAATGATTTAAATAAATCTATAAATGCAGGCCATTCAGAATAATCACCATAAAATTTAGGCAAATCTATTTTTGGTAATTGCAATTTAGTTTGATGAAAAACTTTACATTGATCTGTCTCTGGTTTTATATCTTTATTGAATAAACCATGATAAGTTGTGCGAATTAAAAAATATCTATCATCAAACATTTTACGAATAGACTCTTCTACCTCTAAATTACGGTTTTCTGTTAAAGACAATAAAGCAATTAGAGCGTTATGATTTTTGTAGAACTCTTCATATATATTATCAATTTCCTCATAACGAATTTTAAATTGTATAAGATGTGTTTCATCTTGTGATGCATTGTCTGCAAAAATAACGAGTTGTTCTAATCTTAGATTAAGAATAAAAATAGATAGAGCAAGTCATTCATAAATTCACAAAATCGAGGTGCCTACATCGTTTTATCGGTGAGTGCCCCCACTACCATAGTTTATGGACAGCGGGGTAAAGAGGAAAGTGGTAGGGGAGTTTACAGCGGAAGAGCATCAAAACAGAATTTAACCTTGAGATTCATTGATGATAGTAAAGTAAAAGCCAGAGATATAGAAGTAGGTGGTTAGAGGCAAAGATAAAATATTTTTTAATAATAAATTTTAAAAATATGTTCATGCAATAAAACTAATAAATTATTATAAATACATAATAGTATATGCTATAAAATATTTAACAAACACTATAAAAAATTTGTTTATTAAATATTCAATAATTAAAAGTTAGATATAATTAAAAGATATTATACGTATTGTATATCGTATAGTGATTGATAATTGATAAACTAAAATGTTAATGGATCTATTATATAAGATGTCTTGTTATTTAGATAGTATTAATTACAAAAGAAAAATAGATGCATGTGAATAACTATTTTTTATATTAAATATCAGTAGATATTATTTACAATAATAATATAATTAATATAATGTATAATTAAAAAGCACAAAATTCATCTTTTCCTACCTATACCATAAATATATTCGGTAATTTTAAGTGGAAATATTAGCACAAAAACTAAAAAAAAACAATGTTCTGTAGTTTTCAAATTCATATTAGTAAGAGAGTAATATTTTGACCAAACGAATTCTCAGTGTAAGGATATTTACATACCATATAATTTTACATTAATTAGGTATTAATCATAACACGATATTAATAAAAAACACAAGTGTTGTATTTTAATAATATATTTAGGGACTGAGTAAAAAATATAATATATGTATAATATTCTTACATTTACAGGTTCATATTAAATAAAATATTGTAACCTGAAAAAATATATATTTTGTTAAATGCCACTGTAAGGATCCAAGCAGAAACTAATTTCTCATTGGCTTTTTACTTGTTGACATATGTATTTGCATAACAGATAACATAGTTATAGCAAATAGTCTAAAAAAAACGGCGTCAAAGGCGGCTGAGGAATGACGATTGATAATTTAGCGAGGTCAATCTTAAACTACACCATTTAAAAATCATATTTACTTAATGTAAAAATAAATTACAACCTTAGAGCGCCTTTAAAAAATAGTACGAGCCAAGAAAATGACTTCTAGGGCTTGACCTCACTGAAATTATCATATTTTCATTCCCCAGTCGCCTTTGAAGCCGTTTTTTTCTCGATCGTATGGTTTCCTAACTTATTCAATCAATCAATCATTTATTTATTTCCATAAAACAATGTACAATTGTATAGGAATAGTCAATAAATTCTTAAAGCTAACACAAATATATAATACAAAATATAAAAAAACAAACACAACAGATCATAATAAAATTATCATATACGTAGGCCTCATATTATAATTTGCAGGTATTCCTCCACACTATAAAAGTTCATTCCGAACAAATCATTTTTTAAGTAAAAGTCTAGAATATGCGATTCTAATCACTATCATAATTTGTCTCTCAACAAAAGTAATTCTGTAGCTCTGCCTAGGGTTCACATCTCTCACTATTTTGCATAGTAGCATTACGTCAATTTTAAACATGATGTAAAGGACCAATTTCATATGCACTATGTAATTAAAGTAACGACTTCCACACCATGAATATCTTCACTTCCTAAAACAAAATATAAACATGAAGTTGGTGAATATAAATATCTACATTGAGTATACATTGTGAGCAAAATAAAATTGACGATCAATGACATTCACCACATAAATTTACATTTTATAAAATTACATAAATCTTGCTTTCAAAGCCAACCCTAACGCTGTTTTTTTTCGATGGTGAGATCTTATACAACTATAGTGTAATTTTAGTAAAATAATATTAATATATATATATATATATATATATATATATATATATATATATATATATATATATATATATATATATATATATATATATATATATATATATAATAAAATTATATAAGAGTTTCTTGCCTTGAACTGCTAATATAGAAATTAATTCCACGCTGTGTTCGACATAATGTGGATCAACCTGCTCTCACTACCGGTTTCTTTGGGGCCCTACCCCATCATCAGGTGAGCTTGGGTATTTCCACAATATGTCGAGCACAGCGCAGAATATAAGCACGACTTGTCGTAAAGTAGCGGTAAGATATTAAGTCCCGCATCGCGAGATAGCGGCCTGCGTGCAATGGTAGTACTTTCGTACCACCGAGGCACAACTATCGATAGTAAATAAAGGCTTTTTTCGGCTAGCCCAAATTATATATTGGAAAATAAATTTCTTGCAGTTTTTAGGTATATAATAAAATTATATAAGAGTTTCTTGCCTTGAACTGCTAATATAGAAATTAATTCCACGCTGTGTTCGACATAATGTGGATCAACCTGCTCTCACTACCGGTTTCGGGGCCCTACCCCATCATCAGGTGAGCTTGGGTATTTCCACAATATGTCGAGCACAGCGCAGAGTATATAAGCACGACTTGTCGTAAAGTAGCGGTAAGATATTAAGTCCCGCATCGCGAGATAGCGGCCTGCGTGCAATGGTAGTACTTTCGTACCACCGAGGCACAACTATCGATAGTAAATAAAGGCTTTTTTCGGCTAGCCCAAATTATATATTGGAAAATAAATTTCTTGCAGTTTTAGGTATATAATAAATTATATAAGTTTCTTGCTTTGAACTGCTAATATAGAAATTAATTCCACGCTGTGTGTTCGACATAATGTGGATCAACCTGCTCTCACTACCGGTTTCGAGGCCCTACCCCATCATCAGGTGAGCTTGGGTATTTCCACAATATGTCGAAGCACAGCGCAGAGTATATAAGCACGACTTGTCGTAAAGTAGCGGTAAGATATTAAGTCCCTACTTTACGACAAGTCGTGCTTATATACTCTGCGCTGTGCTCGACATATTGTGGAAATACCCAAGCTCACCTGATGATGGGGTAGGGCCCCGAAACCGGTAGTGAGAGCAGGTTGATCCACATTATGTCGAACACAGCGTGGAATTAATTTCTATATTAGCAGTTCAAGGCAAGAAACTCTTATATAATTTTATTATATACCTAAAAACTGCAAGAAATTATTTTCCAATATATATATATATATATATATATATATATATATATATATATATATATATATATATATATATATATATATATATATATATATATATATATATATATATATATATATATATATATATATATATATATATATATATATATATATATATACATGCAATCCGCCTTTATCAAGACCAAAACGTACCACGCGCCATCATTACGAAGCCCGATTTGGTTTAGGAAGCCCGATCGGGCTTCGTAAAACCGCGATGTATATATTTAATATAGGCATCAGGAAGGTCATCTCTATCGATAGCCGAGAAATCGGTCGGCTTCATAAAATCTTAAAGTATATCAAAATATACACCTCTAGTACCCATGTATGTGACCTAGGGGCGCGTAAGCGCGTAACAGACATATCAAGAGTATAAGAAGCCCGCTGTATATGTTTGATATATATTAAGAGTATAAGAAGCCCGCTATATCCGGCACCATCGTACCCTACTTAAACGAAAGAGTTTAGATCTTTCTACTTAAGATTATCATTAGAAAATTAATGAAATAGTTTTTTTAGATGTTTATATTGAATTTAAAATAAATTTATTTTAGAAAATTATTTTAAGACTTAAGATTTTTAATTACACTAAGAAAATATAAATGGAAGCTTTAAAAATATACAGTGTTATAATATAATAAATATAAAAAACGTAAATATTCGTAAATCATATTTTATAATATTATTTTGTTTTAAATATACAGGGTGAGTTTCCTACGATGTTCTTTATGGGTATCTCGGAAACTACTGGAGCTAGAGTCGGTTAAATGGGGAAAGAATTGCAGTTTTGTGGGGTCATAAATATGCGCTTTTCAGATTTTTGAAAAAGTTCATGGCTTGCTAGATATTTCGAAAAAAAAAAAATTTGACTATTTTAAAAATTATCCCTAATTCCATTATAATCTATTTTAGACAAAAAGTTTTCAGATAAAAGTTGTAGATAATCACATCCTTAATGAGATTGTGTCCTCCGTTTTCTTCTAAAGCCTGTCATTTTTGACATATGATACAAACATATCTTTTTTTTTTAAATGGAAACCATAGTTGGCCATGACTTCATAAAAAGCGCCATTTTTTAAGCTTTTTAGCGATATAAGCTGTAATATGTTTTTTTTCGAAAAATTACCGAGTTATAGCCAATTCTTATCATTTTTAAACAGTTTCACTTAGTTAGCCATGGAAACAAGTTCAATCGCCGTTGCTCTCAGAAATGTGAAGCTGTCACATCCAAATTTTGTAAATCAAAATGAAAAAAAATTGTAAATATGAATTTTTCAAATGAAGAAAAGCGTGTAGATACTCGCGCATCAATAGAGTGGTTCCAACATGACTTTCATTATGACCCCCCCCCATAATGAAATAAATGTTAAAATTTATTTATATCATAATAATTATGCAAACTCAAGGATAGGAAGAGATGGACCTGAGAGATGCATGGGCCTCCTCGATCACCTCACCTAAAGTGCGAAACATTTAAGTTGAACAGCGCGGCATCGGTACGGGGGGTATGGCTTCAGTTGAATTTATCCGTAAATTGCCCAGTGGTTTGCATTGGCCCGCATTCCTTTCGCTGTTCAAATTCGGATTTTTTGAACATTTCTAAAATAACTTAAAGTGTGTGTAGTGATATTATTTTTTAAGTTTTAGTTTGTTTAATTCTTTACAATGTAAATTGTAAGGTACCAAGAAAAATCTGCAAGGCGCATATTATTTATGATCCCACTAAACTTATTCTTTCCCCATTTCACCGACTCTCTATCTCCAGTAGTTTCCGAGATACCCATAGAGAACATCGTAGGAAACTCACCCTGTATTAATACATAGTACTTATTTGTATATTTAAAAAATAATAAGTTTATAAACTTGTGACGTTTAGGACTTGCAGTTACAGCTTTAAAAATAAACAGTCTTTTACTTTAGATATTTTATTGAAAAATAAACTTAAAATCATATAAAACATCATATAAAATATACAGGGTTGTTCACCACATACGACACGGAGTATTGTAGCTAAACGATTAGATTTTTACAAATTGTAAGTTTTGGGTTCGTTGAAGGACTATTAGAGATAAAATTTAAAAATATTTTTACAAGATACAGAGTGTCCCAAATATGTAAAAAATATTATAGTTGTATTTTTTAAATGGAACTCCCTGTATATTATTCTATTTTTAGATTCTACGATTAAAATAAAGGTAAATTTGATTAAGTTTTATCACACTTAAACCTTACCGTTTTTGCAATATTTTCAATTTTATGAAATTGCAGTAAAAATATTAAGGCTTCATTTCTCCAAGGGTACCAAAGTTTTTAATACTGAATCGAGTACTGAATATTTACTGAAGATTATTTATTGATCAGATATTGTGTTGCAATAATAAAAATTTTACTACCTTATACAGAGTGTCCAAAAATTTATATTAAATAATGACTAGCTTTAAACGGCGCACCCTATATATTTTACGTGAATCAGATGCACAATGTAATTGTCTATCAAATTGTATTATACCATTTTTTACCCATCTCTTCAAGTTTTCGTAGAAAATGCATTTTCTTATCATTTAAACCTCATTTATCACTATATCCATGGAATATAGACATTTTAGATTATTTTTAAAGATGTAACAAATTTTCAAAAAGTACAGGTACTAATATTGTCGCTTATTTCATTAAAAAAATTTAATTTTATTTGTCTTGTTATGAGCTTTCGAAAAATATATCCTATACTTGTTTCCATAAACAAGATACATTAATTGATTAAGTTTATGACATAGGCGGCTGATTTACATGAGATAATCAAAACAATCGAATCGACGTAAAATTTTGGTTATTGTCTATTCTACGCTAGTTTCTGTGTGTGAAATTACGTATAGGACAAGTTCATGAAAATATCAATATCTCTGACTGACAGCGCGTTATCTGCGAGTGTGAGTGCAGTTTATTAAGATAACATGACGAAGAGCAAAATTCTCTGGTTCAATTAAATTAAATAAAATAATAATACTCTTAAATTAGGTTGATTTATGTTAAAAAGTTAAATAATGCATTAAAAAATGCAAATATTCTATTTAAAAACTGCAATTATACATTGAAATAAATTGTATCCACATAATGATAATTGCTATATAAAAAACCATATTAACTTACAATAATGGGCTAATATTGTATATGCAGCTAACTATGTTTATATGCAGCAAGTAATATTTTTTTAGTTATTAAAGAAGAAGGAAGAATTATCGGAATAACCATTTTTTTAAATTTTCCGGTGTATTGCTTTCATCAGAATGGAGAAAAAAAGAACACAAGGAACATATGAAAGCCTAAAGTCCCAATTTGCAAACTGTTGCTTTCTTTATTGATTTATTGAACGAAGAGTTATAGGGGTTGAGCCACTTTTGAGACGCACCCGGTATAACATTCTATTTGAAAAAGTTTAACTTCAACCTGGAAATAACTCTGTTAAAATGACACTATAGATTAACATTTTTTTATTAATTTAGGCTACTATTGCTAACCAATTTTTGTAAAACAATAAAATAAAATTATTAAATACACAAATAGAAAACCTGCTAAAAATTTAATGAAAACAGTGAGTCATTCTGCAATAGTTATAAGAAATGTTTAGAAATAAGTTTTTTTTCAACTGCTTACTATAATTGTAAATTTAAAATATAAATTTAAAATTTTACTACTTTACAGTTGAGGGCTGGTGTTACAACAGCAAGATAAAACACTAATTCACCACAAAACACTTTATTTTTGTCATCATGTATTTTAATCATCTTCTGATGATGCTAATATGGTTAGCGAAACACGCGTTTAGTACAAAAATAAAGTGTTTTGGTATATTGTGGTGAATTAGTGTTTTATTTTGCAATTTTACTATTATTGAAAAATGAGATATTTTGATATCACATGAGTCATAAAAATCATCAAAATACATTAAATAAATATTACTTATATAATTTAAGTAGAAAAGAGTACAAATTAAAGATACGGCAACAATGCCGGGCTTCCCGCTACCGCGCAACATGACGCCCGGCCGATATACGACGTCAAAACAAGAAAATATTCCAGCCGAATTAAATTCGTCGCACGTCCGCCCCTTGCCGCGCCAACCCAGACTACCGGGCTTCGACGTGTCCGCGTGATGTAGGGGGCTGCGTATTGGTGGCGTTGCATATATATACAGTCCTGGTCATTTAATTACTGTGTATAGGATTTTAATGCATACGACAGAGAATAATACAATTGACCGGTTGACAGAGGGAGACGCAAAATAAAAGGGGGGATACAGTGTTGCCGGTTCGTAAACGTGTAGGCGGGATTAAGAATGAGCATGGTGGGAGCACAAATCGACTCCGATACCGATGATAATTCGAGACTGCACTCAGTGTTGCCAGATAAACTTCCTCTAACAACCTCTGCATAACTAATAGCATACTGTCAAATAATATCATTAGTTAGAATAGTTTTCGTTTTCTGGTTAGAATTTTTGTTTTAAATCTCAATAAAGAAAAATTACATTTTAAAAAAAATAAACTACTCAAAACAATTATCGCATATTTTCTAAAAAAATATTAATTTGAAAAACAAGACATTTTGAATTCCCTGACTTGGACTGTGGAGGGAAATTCGATAAAACAAGCCTACGCGCAGACCTATAATTTTTAGTCGGCCGACTATTTAGTTGCAAAAGTGAAAACAATACATGCTTATGAAGTCGATCGGCCGACTATTTGATTGCATGTGGACCATAAGAATATATTCATATATATCCATAAGAATATATTGGTTACAAATATGCAACTAAATAGTCGGCCGATTAAAATTACCTGTCAGCGCATAGCCTAAGGCCAATGTAATCAAATATTGGCCCGATCGGCTCCATAAGAATGTATTGTTTTCACTTTTGCAACCAAGTCCAAAGTCGGCCGACTAAAAATTGCATGCCAGTGCATACCCTAATTATCCTAAAAAACTCACAAGAGAAAGACAGAAAAATGCATGCTTCAGTTAGAAATATGTAATAATTACTTTTCTTCAAATATGCGATAATTGTTTTGAGTAGTGTATAATTATTAAAAGATATTTTCTGATGATACTATTAGAAATGCCAAGTTTGGGAACAAAATTAAAACACACATTAAATTTTGTCTAAAAAATATGTTTTCCGAAAATTTACTTCTATGATTTAAATTTTAATTCTTACTAGATTTAGGGAAATTTCTTACACCTGGCAACTATGACTAATATTCAAGACAATCAAAGACGGTCAAAGGACCGTCTCCATATTAAGAGATTCCTTACTTCTTTCCCACCACTTGATATGTCATAGCTGATTGGTCTCATCTCCCCACTCGAAGATTTGGAAGCCATTTGGAATTTTTGTCGCCACGTGTCACCCATGAAACTCTTGAGTCATAGGCGTACTAATATTTTATTTCCATTTAGATTTAGTATTACAGCCAATTATAGTTTAAAAGTTTTACTTATGAATTCTGTAAAATTTAATTTACTAGAATTGTTATAAGAATCGTTTTATGATAGCTGACAAAGTTTATGACGGAAGATGATCGATGCGGGGCGTCGTCGATGCGGTTCGTGGATACGATCCGTTAGTTCGTCTGGAAATTTGTCCATTTTGTTCGTTATATTTTTTATAATGGTTCGCCCAAAAATCGATATTCTGTCAAATCGCCGGGCAACCCATCGCACGGACCCGTTCGCGCTAGAGGTGTGTAGTTCGTGAACGAACTAGTTCCAATGAACTATTCCAACCCCGGAATGAAAGGAACCAGTTCCTGGTTTCTCAAAGAACTAGTTCCTCAGGACCTATTCCGGGATCGAGACTGTGACCGATATACATGTATAATAATATGCGACGGCGAGGGATCGGCCAGCGCGCGTAGCCCGATGCTAGGCAGGAGTGGGGAGTGCCAGCCGTACGTTATCGGATCCGGACCTAGAGGAACTAAAACTAAATAAAAGACTAGTTTACGTACGTACGGATCGGGCCAGCGCGATCGATTCTACGCAGGAGTGGGGAGTGCCAGCATAATGTTATCGGATCCGGACCTAAAGGAACTAGAGGAACTAAATAAAAGACTAGTTTACGTATGGATCAATCACCGCGATTAATGCTAGGCCGACGTGGGGAGTGCCAGCCGTATGTTATCGGATCCGGACATAGAGGAACTAATTAAAAGACTAGTTCACGGGAATCTATTCAGTCGGCAGATCCGAGATATAATACAAGGCGACGACGATGGATTCGGCATTGTCTATTGCCACAGCCGGCGTAATTACCACAGAAAATTGTCGTAAATACTGTTTTTGATTTTTAGCTTGTCTTTTAAATATTTTATGGAAATGTTTCACTTCAGGTCCCTAAAATTCAGAAATATCTTATAAAACGAAGTAGATATTCTGAATTTTTAGACAATTTTTTTTTCGTAAAATTTTTGTAATATTTGCTCCAATTGATTTGTGACATAGTTTTTTAAACTCTAATTTGAGTTTCTTTTTTATTTTTTTTATCTGCAATAAAACTTACCTATATGTTTTTAACATACACAATTACACGTCTCGTTATATCTCCGTACATTATAAAAATTATACAGATCATAGTGTGAATAGTTTTGACTGACAACTAAACGCATTAGCAAGCAAGGGGGATGTCAATGTTAGTCGGGAACTATTGTGAAGTAAAGACCTAGTTCAAGGAACTATTCCTCTGGAGGAACTAGAACTAAGGAACTAGTTCCTCCCAGGGAACTAGAATTCCCACTTCTAGTTCGCGCAACAAATCGACCTATCTACGAACTGTGTCAGTGCATGGTAAGTATTGGTCTTTATTATAATGCTGTATAGCTTACTGTAACACTTAAATAAAAACTATACATTTGTATATTTATGGTTCTAGTTGTGCTACCTTTTGAGGGGTGTAAAATAAATGATTTATTTATAATAATATTAAATTTCAGCGGGGTAGTGTAACTAGTGTTACAACGGTTGTGAGTATGGTATTACATTATCATAATGTTATAATATGAAATATACCTACTACCTATTTTGTCTAATATTGGTACAGAAAACTTATCAGTATAAAGTTTTACTTATCTTTAGCCTTTTAATGTTGTTTGTAACCCTCTATGTCTATAATAATGGACAACGAGTAATTAGTAATTCTGAATATATCTATAAGAACTTTTAGTTTTAAGTACGCCTATGACTGAAATGCAGCGCCCACCTTCTCCTTCTAGTCAGCGGCCATAATGTCAGTGTCCATCAGAGTCAAGGATGAGTAGAGATAAATAAATTTAAATTTATTCATTTTAGGGCCTGCTCTATTCTAACATGTAAGAAATATTTATTGATGGATAAGTACGGCAGATATGTAATAAAAAGCCGTTTTGTATGAATACCGAAATGGTATTTGAAGAACATATTATAATCAAATTATCAAATTGAATTGATAATAAATTTATGTGCCCGTGTTTTATAAGCCTTGTGCAGAAAATTGACTATAGTAATAAAAAGATGACTCATGTTAATGTTTATCCCAAATTATAAATCGATAAGAGTTCTCATTAATAATAGTAATGTGGATATATTTTCCAGAACTTACTTTAACTTTATTTAAAAATACTTTTTTAATTTTGTACTAGTTTATAGCACTTAACAATATAATCAATCATTTGTCTGTCATCAATGTATCATATACACCTCTATAATTATTTAATACATAATTACAATGATACGTAATTATACTGATTACAATGGTCGACATGTCAATAATAGAATTAATAGAATTTGCGCTATTTACTACGTTATGTAATTAACTGATTATCTGCCATATTAGGTATCTGCGGATGTACGTCACTAACGTAATAAAGAAGCAAAAAATAACAAATAAATAAACTAACCAAAAGGTTAGTTTATATTTAATAATACGTGGCTTTGGGTGCCAGTTGTCGTGTATATGAAGAGGACAGTCAACATGTTCAGTACAATACGATATACTGAGAAAGAAAAGACTCTATAATACGAGAGAAGAATGCGAAGTGCTGAATGCGAAGAAGAATGCGGCTATTAACTATTAACTCGGATCGGTCGACAATATAATAGAATTTGCGCTATTTAATACATTATGTAATTAATTGATTACCTATTTTATTAAGTAACTACGGATGTACGTGATTAAGTAATAGCATGTTTTACGGTTAGTTTATTTAATTATACGTACACACGGCTTTGGGTGCCGATTTGCTGTCCTCCATTCGCGAATTTCAAGTTCCAGAGCTTTAAGCTCTGGGCTACTCGAGAACGGTTCTGAAAGCAGCTGTGCGCGATAGCCTCTTGCCTCCATATGGCGCGGAACAGTTCTGAACTTTGGATTTTTTTCTCTCCGATTTACAACATCGCCATAGCGATTCACTTCTACACATGTAGGTAAATGCCGAGGGGTAAGCCGCTGACAAATTTCTGTACACTAATACCACTTATAATGGAAAAAATGCCAACTAATACCACGATTAATACCACTAATACCAAGTAATGTCAACATCTTGTAAACCAAAATACACCAGCGGTTTACCCCTCCCTCAGTAAATGCTGACCAGTGCCGCTTTATCCATTAGGCAAGATAGGCAGCTGCCTAGGGCGGCAGGCCGAATAACAAAATTTACTTGAATTTTATTAGTTGAAGGGGGCAGCAAAATAAATGGTGCCTAGGGTACCAAATCACCTTAAGGCGGCCCTGCCCAAGACTTTCTCTTGTCGATCCGGTATAAATCTATTATCTTAGCCTTAAATAAATTAGAATAAAATAAACTATGTTAAAAACTTTCATGTATATTACTGAAATGAAGATACTATATCTAAGCTAAATGTAATATATTACAGTTGTAGTAAAATGAGTAACTAGTTGTCGAAAATCCAGATCCAACCCTGATGCAACATTTTTTTGAAACTTCTGCGGTTTGAAATTTTGATGCAAAATCCGGCAATACCGCTCAGAAGAAATGTACCCACCCATACCCACCCAACTTTTTTCTCTTTTTAATACATTTGATTTGCCATTAAGCTGCCTACATCACTGTCTTACACGTTAAAATCCTATACACAGAGTTGACCTGTCCCGATCGGTATATATATATACAGGGTGTCCCAGAAATGAGTGCAGATATTTTAAGGGGTGGTAGATCTGGCCAAAAGAAACATATTTTCTCTTTACCATTTTTAAAATAGATTGAAAATAACCGAGTTATTTAACTTTGAAAGTTTAAAAAAAAAATTGCGACATTTTGAGAGCCGCCGGGGAATCTCGCGGATCCCCCGGCGCGGGGGAGAGATCTCGCGGATCTCAGCTTGTTCGCCGCCCGCTGTTGCCACATCGACTAGAAAGACTTAAAAAGTACTTGCAAAATCCCACACCATCCAAGAGGTTCTGCAGAGGTGCGTTACTTTTTTTAAGTGGGTGATCGCCAGTAGCCCTACTTTTCACATTACACAAAATAAACTAAAAGAAAAAAAACTTACCAAACAATAAAAAAAGATATCCCTATAGCAGAGAGATACAACTGCAGAGCTTTCTTTTTTTCCATTTTACCACTCTTAAAACTGCACATAACACTACACTTAATAACATCACTTCACTACAATTCTTAACAACACTATGCAAATTTTCAACTGTGGAAATATTGGCTCCCCTATTAATTTTAGAGCTAAATCGTAAATGGTTTTTAAAGATACATTACAAATTTGCACAAGGGGATCCAATATCTCGACAGTTCAAAATTTGCATGGGATATCCTATATTTCCAACGATGATGCACCACCCGGTATACCCTTGCTTCTTGACTGCATGCTATTATAATAATTGTTCAAAATGACGACCTCCATTTCCAATACATGCTCTCCTTCTTCTGAGCATGGAATTTTTAACGTTTTGCAGCAATTCTTCGTTGCTTTTCCCGAATCCCTCAAATGCTGAACCATACTTACAAAGGTTCGAGCATTAGGGATTTATCTATTCGGATACTCTTCGGAATAAAGTCTCCGAGCTTCTACAGCGCTTTCCCCTGCCAGAAAGTACCTATGCTCTTAGCATATCCACCTTCTCCGGATTTCTATACTCCATCGTGATTTGCCTATACCGATACCGATTACCGACACAAAAATATGCACTAACGAACATTTCACAACACTTTAAACACAATCTCCGATCACTTTCTCGAATTTTAAAAGCTCGATAATATTAGAAATTAGATCGATTTCTAATAGTGTACATGCTTTGTGTACATGCGATTAATAATGTCGTTAGTCGTTAATATAATACAGGAATCTGTAATTTTCTCCCCACCGCCCATTTCATTGGAAAAAACGGCGGCAAGTTTTCTGCTTTTGAAATTACGATCGATGGCATTTTATTGTGTAAAAGTGGATGGTAAATGGCATCGATCGTAATTTCTCAGGCAATTTAACGTCTTAGCAGTATACTCATTTTTTTATCAAAAAAGCTTTATAGAAAAAAGAATAACTGAATATGTTAGTAGCTTTATTACTAATTAAACTATTCAAAACATGTTTTGATATTACTAAAAAAAATTAACTAAAAAATATAGCAAATTTTATAGTTTGACGACGTTATAATTAACAATAGGCAAATGGAAAAAATTACCTAACTACATATTAGAGACATAATTCCATACCTAGAAATACCGTATGGTCGGAAAAAACGGCGTCCAGAATGGCTTGAAAATAACGGTCGGTGAAATTCTCCATAAAATTTTACACATAGATTGACAGCGATCTTTATTTCATAGCCATCGCTGACGCCGTTTTTTTTTTCACGACCATATTGTATTTCCCATTAATCGCATGGTGGCAATACTAATTTATATTTAAAGAGATATATCTAAATGTGTATATACTAGGTATTTTATGAGCAATCATATTTAAGCTATTATGACTCATATCATATTCTAATTACTTGAAACTTGAAACATAATATTTGCTCCTATTATATTCATGTAACTAAATTTTCTAATATTAATAACTCTCTGATAATAAAAAACAAGAGTGTGTTTTGAAAAAGTAAAGCATAATTACTGCGTATTGACTTTATTGTGAAAAGCAACCTATTTGAAACACATTTACGTAAAATATAATGTTTTAAAAAAGAATAGTTTAAAAAAGAACTTACACACATGTTTTTTTAGTCTATTTTCTTTATTATATTTGAAAACTACAGTCCCCCTTCCAATACATAAAAACATTTATATTCAAATATACTCTAGATAGAGCTCCAATTTTTATATGAAATGAGAATTTGTTCACACATAAACTACCGTATGATCGAGAAAAAACGGCGTCAACGATGGCTATGAAATGAAGGTCGCTGTCATTTTATATGTAAATTTATATAGGAAATGTCATTGATCGTCATTTCCCAGCCAACTGGACGCCGTTTTTTTTTCGATCATATGGTACATTTTATGTATTTTATTCTTTAATTTTAATTACTACAAATGGTCTTGATATTTTTCTTTTGAATACATATATTCTTGTTACTCTCTTTCATCTTTGTCTCTAATATACAGATGCATTGCAATTTGTTGTTAGTATATTTATGTAATCATTTCATAAATCCTAAAAATAAAAATGGTTATAACATGCTTTCCAGATATCCATATCCACAATATTCTGTGTGTAAATATGTTCAATTTTTAATAACCCATTCACTAAATGAGATTGTGAGACAACATACAGGTAGCTGTTTAAATAATTTTCAATCTTTGTATGTAATAATAGATTTCACATATTATATGCATTACACAATATGCATTACCTGCAATAATAAAAGATATTTTCTTTAAAGTGTATAATTCTATCTAACACACTTCTAATAAAGTATACTCTGACTCTTTGAACATTTGTTACAGCTTCTAATAATTAGGTATATCGATAACTTCCTAAGAAATTTTGTTAGCACTTTTAGTTAGTTTACCATTTTTCTCAATATATTCTGCAGAATATAATATGACTCGATACATTCACCTAGAATAAAATCAATAATATCATTTATGAATAGAAAACTACATGTATAACTTTTTCATTAATATTTGCAATTTCAGACCAGAACTTGTCTGAAGAGAACTTTCTTGGTTTGTTTAAAAATATCTTACCGTATAACATAAATTTACATCTGAATTAATCTAATCAGATCAAATTTTCTTCATAGTATAGAAAACATCGAAACTATTTGACTGGTAATCGAGCTATCAATAAGCTGACACTAAAATTTAATGAATAATTAAATGGGATAATTATTTTCATGTAAAACAAAACTTTATACTTAATAAGACCACAGGGAGTACATTATTACAACAGTGTTACTGAGATTTTTGATTTAATGTATTGCTTGGTATTTGTAGATCTGTTATTGTATTGTGATTACAATTGCCTTCTTCTCCATTGATGCTCCTAATTTAAGATTACTGATTTTCTAATACATAATTAAAGTGAAATTATTTTTCCTACCATTACATAATTAATTTCTTCCTACCATTAGGTAGATACCTGAAAGGTTAATAAATTAAAAACGAATTTATTAAGACATTTAAACTGTTTACCTCATTTCTCACATATTTTTGACACCAAACATTATAAATAAATCAAAAAATATTCGTATACCAACTGAATTATATGATATTTCATTTTGAATAATAAAAGTACTTTTTTACAGGTTTATTTGGCATTGTTTGCATTGTTTTTTGTTGTTTTCTGTTTTGTTTTTGTGCGAGTTTAATAACCCACGATTAACCTTAAACATAACCTTAAACTACACACCATACTAGGGATGTACGATTCGAATCGATTATTATCAAATCGACGTGATTTTTATCAAACGATTTTTTGGTATAATCGATCTTTTTTTTTAAATCGAAGACCGATTTTATTTATACAGTTTTACAGGTTTATTTATTTGTTAGAATTTAGAATAAGAAAAAACACTTTAGTTTTGCTGGAATATTTGTTTGCAGTGCATCCCTAGTAAAAGGCCATCTAGCAATGAACTGAAAAATTAAGTGTAAGTGCTCGCTGCCGCATGCGCCGATGTTTGTTTATCACTTTGATATCAGGTGTCAGATTTTTGTCGGGGCTTCCCATATTTTTATATTTTAGATAACGTAGAATACTCTTTGATTTTACCTTAATTCTTTCTTGGGTATACCCTTTCTTGTACTTTTATTTTATTTTTGGGATATCCCTACTCCATACATTAAACATTTAGAAAATTGATTTATCTATCTTTAGACAACCACCAAAACGTTGACCCATAATAGTAATACATCAGTCCAGTAGAGGACGCTAAGTCAAAAAATTCCGAAATAAAAATTTGTAATTTGTAATTCCTTTAGTGTTTTCGAAATCGTTGTCGGGGTTGCGTCGGTTTTGAAGAAATGTCGAAGAAAACCCCGGACTGTCTACCATCAGCCGCCGGATATAAGTATTAGTAGTAGTTATTAAAGCAAGTTTTTTAACATTTTTTATTGTATTTATGAGTTTAGTGTTTGATTATTATCATGTGAAAAATTTTAAATAATATTTTAAAAGTGATAGGCATGTGATAGGTTTGTGATGTTCAGTTTAATAGATATTTGGTGTGTATGTGTTTGCGTATATGTGTGCTGGATAAAAAACACTTTCATCAAAAGGGTAAGCTCTAACTAAACATTAAAGGTTATAATTGTTTATTGAAACAATTGAAAATATTTCCTCATATGGCGAAAAAAGAAGCTATGATAATTATTGTTAAGATTTATTTTTTCAGTTTACTCCACTGTAAAAAGTATTTAAATTATTGCGCGTTTCTCTAGAATTAGTAGAGCAACCTACACTAATATGAATAAAATAAATTTTCGTATTTTTTTCTGTAGCAACTTAAAATAATTGAATTTATAGATAAACATGCAGAATGTGGGTATGGTAGGAGGTGGCAACGTTGCATTCTCTCCGACACTCGCTATGCCCGGTAAACGAATTTCCCGGGGAGTGAACAGTGGCACTCAAAAGTGTTTCAACATTTTCCGGAAAATGTCAAGAAAAATATCAAATTTTCAACATTTTTTTTTCGCAAAAAAAACCTCATAGGCGTGTTTTTGGGGTTGAACTATACTACCAGTTAAAATATTGCACTCATTTCTGGGACACTTGTATATATATATATATATATATATATATATATATATATATATATATATATATATATATATATATATATATATATATATATATATATATATATATATATATATATATATATATATATATAATGTGTGAAAATGAAAGTGAATTTGTATGACTTGATTGATTTCTAAACCCTCCATTTGTTCTTTCAATACAAACTTCCATCAACAAAAATCCTTGAAACCTTCATATCGTATGAAAGGCACCACCCTGTACACTTTGAATCTGTGTATACATATTAGTATATAGTAATATTTTATATTAAAAAATTAAACTGTAAATATATATGTACTTACATATTGTGACGGAATAGGTATCCTAACAAGATCATAGTTCTTATCTCGTTATATGCAGGATCCTGATATCTTAATGTTAATTTCCTAGGTGATGTTGAAACAACTGAAAGACCACAAATCGCGACATAAATGGCTGTGAAAATCATCAGATTTTAAATATTTTCTTCAATTCCTTATAAAAAAATCAGCTGTTCTTGAGTTCTCTTTTGCTCGACTTTTTAATATTATGCTATGAATAAATCCTAACAGAGAAAACCATTTAATTTTTCTCTCACTATCTTTTAGAAATCTGAAATAAAATATTTATCTTAGTAATAGAAAACGTAAATAGGCATTATTTTACAAATGTAAACATACCAATTATAATTTATGTAAACATACAAATTATTTGTATTCATAATTAAATACAAATATACGATTTTAAATCGGACAATATTGTAACAAAAATATAAACATTACTTCTTATAATATACATAATATATTATATTCACAAAATTATATTATAAAACAAATAAACAAATTTTAACAAATATGGTAAATATTTTAGGTAAATAAAACGAGATGTTGTATTACCACAGAACAGTACTTACTTTTGAAATGACGATGTTTAAATTCTTTTATTCTCACACATTTTGCCAGTGTAGACCCATTTTAAATGCTAATTTTGGTCTTTTATATAAAATGAAACAATTATACATTAATAGTTTATTAATAGTTAAGAAATATGGAAAAATAAAAGCACGGCAAACAGCTGATCATGCCAATCAGCTGTTTATCGACAGTATTGACACTGTTGACCGCGTCCAATTCCCCTACTATAGAAAATACTATAACAACAGAGCGGCGTTGTCAGATTAAAAATTAATCCTAACGGCTGATGAAAAATGACGAAATTTACAAATATTTCAAGTTTATTTTTCTTGTAATCTTGACTGAATCTTAATAAGTACTTAATAAAATTATAAATGTCGAAATTTTGAAAAGTAGTAAGCTAATTATATTATTATTTTCTTAAGATTTTCAGAATCGAAAAAAACAGCCCAGAACTGCGAGGTATGCGTAACGAATTTATCCAAACGATTAAATGCAATGCGACAAAAAAAACGAATTCGAACGATTTTATCGATAAAAACAAATTTTATTAAAACAAACTATATTACCTATCAAATATTTTAATATTAATTAATAGAAAATTATTTAAAATCTCCCAATAGTAATAAAAAATGTGCAAAAAGAAATATCTAGCTAAATTATCCGGCTCGAAGGACCAAAAATATGTTGCGAAATTGAACGATAAGAGAATTGAAAAAAAAAGAAAATATTGAGAAATAAATATGCCAGGGCACTCAAATGACTCACCCTTTTTTTTGCTCACACTCTTCGGATGCACGTAACGTTGTTGCGCAAAAATAGTACCAGAAAAATAGAAACAGTGTCGGATCTATGCACTAGTGTTTGCGACTTGGTCTCTACACACCGGCCGAATTGCGAATGTCTTCTGGTAGTACGCGCACTATGATCGCGCGCACTGGGCAATAGAGAAATCATCTGAGTTTGAATTTTGAAACGAAATTGAATTTAATTTAATGATTTATGTGATCATTCTCAACCAAACAATTAATAATCGAATAATGTAAAGAAAAATAAACAAAAAATTCACAGATTTTGCTACATGCGCAACCATCATAGGCGTATTGAAAATACCAGACAAAAGTCGGCGGTTGTCGGCAATCACCTGTTTTTTTTTACATTTTATATTAACTTGTGACGTCATTTGGAAGAGCTTAATAGAAATATAAAAGAACTAAACCTGGTTTGGAAATCAATTTGACATTCGTGACGTCAGCACTCCGGCAGTCTATGGTGCGTCCAGACCTGACGAGCCGAGCGCGAGACGAGAGCAAGACAAGAACGAGACAAGAGCGAGACGAGAGCGAGACATTTTCTATCCATTTTTTACGCAAACCTCCTACGAGACAAGCCGATTGGGATCATAGTAAAAGGAAGCCAAACATATTAAATTGCAATTGAATATAACAAACGATGGCCAAATAATAACGCATACAGTAATAAATTTTTGTATCTTTAATATGGTATTCGGTCTTTAACATGGTATTCATTGTCGGTTTTCCCTCTTTTGGCTGTTTTCCCCTTTATCCCTTACACGAAGTTTTTTACATAATAAGTTTTTTAACGTTTTTAGAACAAAATATTAAATAAGAAAAGATTGGGAAGATTAAGAAGCACATTTTAACATTACTATAGAGTATACAGGGTACTTCAAAAAAATGTTGCGGATATAACATATTTTCTAATGGGAATACCCTATTTTTTAGTTTATTATTGGGTTATACATACGTACAATTCGGTAACTTTTTTTGCCATTTTTTTATATTATATATCTAAAATTAATAGATTTGTTTAAAGAAATGTTAGATTTCGGTAGGGTAAAAATTATCAGTGACGCAAAATTTGTAAATTCTATCAGAAAAAATGATAATACATACGGTGTACGATTTAAAAATTTGAGATTACTTAATTTTATATAGTCAAAATTTATAAATCAGAGCTAATATCTCGCAGTCGGGCGAGCCTACCAAAAACACGTCCAGACCTTCGAGCTTTCTTTGATCTCGGCCGTTGAAAAACTGACAGGAGACGGATAGCAACGAGGCTCAGTGGGTTGACTCGCGAGGCTCTCGCGAGATTCGTCCACACAGCGAATTTGGAATGTCTCGCGCTCGTCTCCCCAGGTCTGGACGCACCATCGTATCGCTGATCGCCATTCGCAAATATATTCCAGATACGTATAGTCAACAAGTGAACCGTTCGCAACGTTAAATAATTTTGATATTTAATTTTTATCGTGATGGCTTTTTATGAACGTGTATACATAGCAAATTGTATTAATTTGCAATAGCACCTCGAACCCGAACCCACTGTTTCGTTATGGAGCCAGATTAAACCAATCAGAATGAGTATTATGTTACCGTAAAAGCCCGAATATTGGTTAAACGTAGAGTTGCCCACGTAGGAGCCCGAAATATACAAAAAAGTGGGTCAGTTTAGGTTAAGTTTAGATTAGGTATATATTTTTATTAATTCAAAACCAACTAAAACCTAATTCTAATCTAACCTAAACTCACCCCTTCTTTTGCATATTTCCGGCTATTACCTTGGTATTCCTAGGTTTACCTAATATTCGAACTTACGGTGTAAATTTATGGAGGGCCCATAAATTTAAATTCGCCGTACAACAAAATTTCACCAATTTTCTCAATAAAAATTAAAAGTTATAAATCATACTATTTTTTATAGAAATGATGGAATAAGGATGAACGGGGTGCCGGTAGACCAAGAAGATACTTGGAATGTAAGTGTTCATTTATACTCGAATTGAGTTGCCTCACAGTATAGGCATATTTTGAACCCTTACCGTGCATAGTTACTGTAGATTAAAAATATATTAAAATATAGTTGGCTCCAACGATAATTTAGTTTGCAGCTTCTTTTCATCATACCTAATAAAAAAAAACCGTGACAACCACTACTTATAGTATGTACCTACATATGTATTTTTCAACATCATTATGATATTTAAGTATAAAAAGGTGCCCATAATGTGAGTAGCGGTATTGACGGTTTTTTGTTATGAGGAAAATAAGCAGCAAAATATATTATCTATTGCAGCAACTATGTATACCTATAACTAACAGCTGTTATCATATTTTTATGAAATTGCCTCAAAAGTCTTAAAAAATTGTTTTTCAAGAAAAAACTAGTTTTATAAAAAGTTTATTACTTTCTTACTTTTGGAACACCCTGTATAATAAATATTTTCTCATTTTTGATGCTTCTAGGCTCATACGTTTTTGGAAACTAGTTAAGGTGTGCCTTTAACCTGAATCTGGGAATATATGATTTTACATAAGTGTGTTAATATTGTAATTTGTAACACCCCGTATAAACCATTTCCTATGGGCTAATAATTGTTAATTTTTTCATATTTTGTATTGATTTTGTGATTTTAACACTAATTAATAATAAATAATACTAAATAATATCTATGAGCAAAATAATTTTTCCATAAAATAGGGTCCGCTGGCTCTCTGTGCGCCGCTGAAAAACTGTAGACTTGGTAACGTCGGCGTCGCCGTCGCGGATATCACTCACACAATCCGTCGTCATTTCGAACTTGAATCAATTTTTTAAAAAATTGGATGGGTAAAGCTTGATTTTCATGCATCCGTTGTCCGACGATACGTTGATACGATATTAATTTTATTGGTTGAATTTAAAGACTTCGATTGGTTAGAAACGGTTAACCAATCGAAGCCTTTAAACAGGGGTGGATACAGAAATTTATTTTAGGGGGGGGCCGTAATGTGCTTTAGGGGGGCCCAAATCAAAGGTAATGCAGAATATGCTTTTTAAGCGTCATTTTTAACCCAAAAGCCTAATATTTAACCCAATTTGTAGATTTTAGGGGGGGCCTTGGCCCCATGGGCCCCCCCTCTGTATCCGCCACTGCCTTTAAATACATCTAATGAAATTAATATCGTATCAACGTATCATCGGACAACGGATGCATGAAAATCATGCTTAATTCGTCAGATATTCAATGCCATTCCATACTTTTGTTATACTCTGTATAATTGGTTAGTTTGTGTTTGGATTTGTTGCTCATTCACATTTTTATCTTTAACAGAAATAAATAATATACAGGTGAGTATACAGGTAAATTTAATAAGTTCGGCTCGCGAATTTATGTGTTTTTATGGAAGCCGATATATTGATGGTTCCTACTTCAACTTTATGATAGAAAGTATATACATTTTTACACCCTGTAATATTTGTCCCTTCACTTTAGAACACGTACAGAGAACTTAATGTCATACTAATTTATCACTAACACAAACAAAATAATAATAATTAATTAATTGTTGTTCCAGAAATATATAGAAATTGCCATCAGTTTTCATCACAGAAGAGTAATAACCTTAGGTCCCATAGACAAATCAAAATTATTATTTTTTGACATAGACTAAGACATTACGTTGCCTCTAAATGTTTTAAAGTAAATAGACAAAGATTACAGGGTAAAGAAAAATATAAATTTTCTATATAAAAAAAACATTTAAAAATTTAAAAAAAATCTTTTTGCTGAGATGGTAGTTTTCCTAAACCTGTTATAAATTTCATCCCTATCACTGCAATAGAAGAAGCTCTAAGATGGGACTGAAAATTTGGCACGTAAAATCTTATGACCCGTGATAAAAAAACTGCACCTATACTCTATTATTATACATATACGAGTAGTAAAAAAGCTCCACTACTTCACTAAGTAGGTACTTACCTTTTTTATTTTTCACTTGCTTCATTAAAGATAACCCCTGATTGTAATTCTTGTATCACTAATTGAAACACCCTTTCATTTTCCAATACACAGGTTTTTCGGTTTATTTTAACATATACAACACTTCTTACTTTTATTTTTGGCTGTTTTATTTAACACGTACCTATCGTCGGAAACGAACAAAATAAAATGAAATATTCATGAAATATAACACACACCCTATTAGCTTCACGGCTTATACAATCGAATAAATCACATAATATTTATCTCACCTATATACTTGACTTAAAACTCAAAAAGTACTCACCAATATCTTAAACCTAACAGATTTTAATTAATTTTCAACACTTTTAACACTTCGAAGCGTATTTTAACATTATGGATCATTTTATTTACGACCTCTACCTCATTTCGGTCTTCGAATGTCCTTGCCCTATTCCATATTCCCAGCGCCGGCTAAACTATCGACGTGTTGACAGGCAGGTTATCGAACCCATCTCGGCTCTAGTATGTCGTTTTTTCAAAGATGGGTCCCATATAAACGCGGCCAGAAGTATTTTCAATACTAAAATTAAACTACTTATTTTTGCACATCACTTATATTGTACAACTGATTAAATATTGCAAACCCAAACCCAATCAAAGAAAACAAAAAAAAATAATAAGATGCGTGAACACTTTGAGTTCTTCATTAAACCAACTATTTAAGCCGGGTTGGTCGGATCGTAAGTTATTTTTTTTTCTGAAAATCAATTTAAGTAACATTCTTTTAAAATGCATATAAATCGATCAAATTTATCGTCAATATTTGTGTTCTTCTCATTTATAAAATTCCAATCAATTTGAGCGACCTTATTATAAAATATAAATAAGCCTCTTTGTGTTATTGGTCTACAAGTCCGCAATACCTGTGTAAACATAGCAGTACCAACATTCAAGACAAGGTCAATCTCCTGCGCCATGTGGTCCGATATATTGAAATCTATAACCTTAGAAGACAAAATCCTTGCGTCGGAGCTAACAAAAATATTATCGAGGCAAACATTATGTCGTGTTGAAGAATGTATAGTCTGTTTTAAATTGTAACTCACCAAAAGATCACACAGTTCTAGTGAGTTAACGTCTTGCGTGTTAAAATGAACATTGAAATCTCCAGCCATTACGACAGTTTTGCAAGCATCAAGCGCACCGAGAACGCTCTCCACATTACCCATGAAAGTGTCAAACTGGCCGGACGGAGACCTATACAAAACTAATACATACATATTAAAATGTTCCACAAAAATACCTGAACATTCAAAGTGTTTCTCTATATTACAATCTATCACAATATCTAAAATATTCAAGTTCAGATTGTTTTTAATTAAAATTACACAACCACCACCAGAAGATTCCCTTCTGGGGAATTTCAATAAGATGTAACTAGCTTATATCCATCAACTTGGAAGAAGCCCATCTCCGATTCCGTCAACTAGTGTTCCGTAATACAGATAATGTCTATTGTCTTGTCAATCACATAAGCCTCAAGCAGTAAAGTTTTGTTCCTTATGGATCTTACATTTATATGCAGAATTTTTAATTTTTGCTCTCTGCGTTGTGCTGTTGAGAAAGTATTTCCATTTTCTTCTTGGTCACCATTCTTCGGCGCTGAAGATATATTGAGGCTGGAGCATTTAGTTGAGGATTATATACTTCGCCTGTTACCTGAGGGTCTCTCGGTGTTGACTGCACCCTCTTCTTCATTAAAAAACGTGATACAACTGCCCCAGAGGGCCATATCTCACTTTTTCATGCATTCCTCAGATCATCCTGTCGTATAGTAACTTTCATGGAGCTGTATATCTCGGGATATCTGGAGGAATGTGCCTCGCATCGCAGAATGTGCACGAGCACGCTTTTGTCACTTCGGACTATCCGGTTATACTGTCTATTGAAGACAATTGTTCCTTACCGCAACAGAGAAAAATGGCTAATAATTTACAGGTAAACTGGTATATTTTTTAAATGTTTCTCTATTTATTTTATTTATGTTTATTTTTTGTTTTTTATCTTGTTGTCTTTTATTTATTCTGTTTTTTTTGTACACATAACTTTTTACCTGTCAGTCTTACCTGTTCACTCACAATGTATCTGAAGTAAAACATTGCGTGTTGATGAATAACGGACCGTATTTCTTGAACTTCCATGACGGTATCATTCCTTGACGGTATCATTCAGTTTTACGGTATCCCTTGACGGTATCATTACATCTTTAATGAGCGACCTTTAAAAATCTAATATTTTTGTATAGTAATTTCACAAAATGGTTTGTAGATATTTAATGGTTATTACCAAACATTATTATTTTCACAGTTCTGGATTATCAACTTTTCAAAGGTGTCCTTTAGCTTTGAATCCGTCTTACCTGACAGCTAAAATGTTATGTCTAGACGGGCCTAAGACAACTTTGAAACACTTTTGCTAAGGCGTTTTTAAATTGTTTTCCAAATTAGGTTCATAAAATAAGTAATTGGAACAACGGTAAAACACTAGTAATTTATTATTACAGTTGAGGGTTGGAACCTTTGGTTTTACAACAGCAAAATAAAGCACTAATTCACCATAATACACCAGAACACTTTACTTTTGCCCTGGACGCGCGTTTCGCTAACCATGTTAGCATCATCAGCGGATGGACAGTTTTTAGTTTTAATCAACTACTGATGATGCTAACATGGTTAGCGAAACGCGTGTCCAGTGCCAAAGTAGAGTTTTTTAGTTTATTGTGGTGAATTAGTGTTTTATTTCACCAGTAGTTTATTAAAATGCATGACATTGAAAAAGTAACATCGTTAAAATTTTTGTTGTAATTTGACGGAAAGATCTAATAATGATAGAATTTTTTCTTTCAAAAAATGTTTGTTGGTAGCTATATCCGCCATAGTATCTTTAGTCCCTCATACATCGAAAGATTCGGCCTGCGGACCCGGCCTTCAGATAAAATTTTGCCTTTTTGAGCTGGACCAAGACTTTGGCGGGCCAGGCCTTTTGCAGACTAAGCCTGTCACAGGCCAAGTGCGCGGACTTGGCCTATGAGGTTAGATTTGTCTAAAAAACGAACCATGGATAAGGGTACGAACATAGTGGAGGCAGGTTTCTGCTTTCCGGCAACCAGCGCCGTCTCTGGGGACCTATTCTTGACCACATATCGCTCACATCTCGCATCTCCGAAAACGCCATATAACAATACACGTGATGCGTAACTTTGCGTATATGCCGTGTATTGTTATATGGCTTTTTCGGAGATGCGAGCAGGGTTCGGAAGTAGTTAATTAAGAGGAAATTTACCTGATTAACTAACCTAACCTAACCTAACCATATCCAAACGCCGCTACCGCCGCGCCGGCGCCGCACATAGGGGTATTTGGTCTATAAACCTGGCCAAAAGTGAAATATTTTTATTTTCATTTTTTATCTTAACTGAATACAAATCTATAAATACTAAGTACAAGTAAGTTGACTATCAAATAAATAATATATTTCAATTATTATGAGTTATCTTGAGTGTATTCTGAATATTTCTAAGAAGATTATAAAATAGTGGAATTGTTTGTAGTGCTTTTTTTGCAAATTGTTTATAATAACTGTCATCATGGATACAGAGCCAGCTTTGTTTGTTTGCTCTGTTCTGTTTTATGCCATATTTTTATTTTGAAACGTTTCCTTCTATTCTATTTTTTTATAATGTTTTATATTTAAAAAATCAGTGGTATTTTTATAAGGTGTAAGACTATTCGGCAATATTCCGCATGGAAATTAGTATCCGTTCAATGCTTAAAGTCTCCAGCATTGGAATATGCACAAAAATCTTGCCAATATTTGCCACTGCCAACAAAAACATTAACTTAAATAGATTCTTAAAGGAAATAGTCTTTACCCTATTAACACCCATCCTCGCTCAAATATCGTCTATAATAATATACAAATTGGATACCAGTTGAAGTGGTATTTTTCCCTACGACAAATCTTCTTTTTCATCTCCCCTGATATAGATTCCAGCCCGAGGAGGTTTCATTTTCTTTTCCCTTGCGCTGCGGTGATTGACCCAGCTGTATTATTTCGTTCAATTTATTTGTTGTTTGAGCTTGTAATATTTCCATATTTACCTGATGTGATGTTACTTCTTCGACACTTTGTTGGGGATTTTGGATTTGCTTTTGACGAACAGCACGTCCATTTTTCGCCGCTTTAGTCATTTCAGCCCATGATGGGTCGGCTCCAGCCCTATTTATATTGTTTGGAATTTGGAATTTTCGGGTTGATTCTGTTTGGCTTTTTGTATTTTGATTTTGGATTCTGACAATTTTGACATTATCAGCTGATGCTGATATTTCTTGATTTTGACTTTGACACGATTCTTCAAATACCATGTTGCCGGATTTCGAGTCGATTTTTTCCTTCAGTAATTTAATATTTTCATGCAGGATTACCTCTTTTGATTTTAATTGGCTAATTATTTCATCTTTGCTCGCTAAAACATCATCCTTGGCTTTTTGTTCGTTAGGCAATTTTTTTTTATCTGTAAACCTAACTGCTGACAAGTAGTTTCCGTTGTATTAACGTAGCAGTGTTTACAAAAAATAACTATTTTATTTTGTAGATTTTATTGCAGTGGCGAAATACCCATATAGGATTTTTTGGAGAGTTGAATAAATATATGCTTTTATTTTGGCCGAAATTTTTTCCGTTCTGTTCGTTTCGTTTCGTTTTTGACAAGTGAGCGCCAAGCTGTAGGCGGTAGCCAAGAAGCAGAATAAAAAAAACAATGCTCAACACTACTAGCAAATAAAACGTTAGTTTTTCGGATCGTGCGTAGTGAGTCTGTTGTCTTTCAAGTGAATCCTCAACTCCGTTATGTAGCTCGAAAGACGAACGAAAGGAATTTATCTCGAATATATTGAAGAGTACCTTAAAATCCTCCAGCCCTTAGCTTATACCATCGATACATTAATAGCGAACAAAACACATCACCCGTTTTTAATAGACATGTATTCGATGACATCTATAAATACATAATTATAAACTATAATGGCAATAAGTACTACAAAATAGGTTAAATTTTATAACAAAAAAAACATATTTTTGCTTTTGTAGTTGTACTGAAAATTAACCGTTGTATTTTATGTCGTTTTAGTCTAATCTGTACCAACAATAAATTAATAGTATGATACTAGTCAGAAAATCGCCTAATGGATAATTTAGGTAACAAGAAAATTAATATTAACATTTAAAAAAAGGTACTTACACAGATACAGATAGTTTAACTAACCAGAAATAAATTTATTTCTGGTTGTCTTGACTTGAGGGTAATTATATTAATTTAAGTCATTTTACTGGCTTAACTTGCAGATCATCATGATTTAAGTCAAAAATATAGGCTTAAGTCATAAAAACGACTTAAATAACGTTATACTGATTTAAGTCTACAAAAATGACTTGACTTGAAATAAAATGATTTAAGTCAAAGTCTTAAGACTTAAATCTTGAACTTTATGTTGAATTTGACTTAAGACTTAAATCATTTTGATTTTTTAGAAATGACTTATGACGAAATAAGTCTTTTTAAAACCGACTTTTTGCAGCTCTGGTGCGATAGATCTCGGTCAAAAATCGAGATAAATAAGAGAATAATTATTTTCATTCGTAACTCGTAACTCGTAAGTAATTCGACTGTGTAAATCATAATATCTTAATTAACAAATTGCAATACTATGGATTCAGGGGAGTGCCACTCGAATGGCTTAAGTCGTATCTTGGCAACAGAAGGCAGCTTGTGAGGATTGATACGTCTATGTCTTCTTGTAAGCCTATAGAATGTGGTGTCCCCCAGGGTTCAGTACTTGGCCCTATTTTATTTCTGGTGTTTATCAACGACATTGCAAATCTAGACATTAGTGGTAAAATCTGCCTCTTTGCGGACAATACTAGTTTCACTTGGAGCAGCCCAGATGTTACGGTACTATATAATACTATATCCAGTGACTTACGCACCATTAAATCTTGGTGCGATTCTAATCTCTTATGCCTCAACCTTTCAAAAACTAAAGTTTTGCCATATAAAAGTACTATACAACCTTTTGTACTTAATAACACCACTATTGATGTCGTGGACTCTGTGAGATTCTTAGGAATTGTTGTAGACAACTCGTTAAAATGGGACTTGCACATCGAAGCCTTCAAATCAAAGAAACTAAGCTCTGCCTGTTTTGCGCTAAGATCAGTTTCTAAGGAACTTAACTCATCAACCTCTAGAATGGTCTATTATGCCCTTTTTGAGTCGCATCTTCGTTATGCCCTTCCATTCTGGGGTACTTGCTGCGCGACAAAATTTGATCGTATTTTCAAACTTCAAAAGAGAGCAGTTCGATACTTATTGGGACTAAACAGTAGAACTCACTGCCAGAATTTCTTTAAAAATTTCAGAATACTGACTCTTCCTTCCTTATTAATTTTTGAATCCGTTTGCGAAATCCGCAAGCACATATTTTCTATTCCGGAAAGGCCTTCTCACAACTATCCACTTAGGAATGCGGAGCACGATATTTATCTGCCAACCCCGAGCTCAGAACTAGTTAGGGGCTCAATACTGTACAAAGCCAAGAAAATGTACAATCATTTGCCTTCGAATATCAAGTCACTTTCATTCTTTCCCGCATTTGGCAAAGCTCTGAAATCATACTTACTGGAGAGAGCTATATGCGGTAAACGACTTTTTTGTTGCTGTTTAATCATGAACAATTTTGAATTTTAAAATTTTGATCATCTCACACACTGGTTAAAGGTCTAGTTTTTAATATTTAATATTTTATAACTCTTGATTTTATGATATATAACATGATTTTATCCATTTACAGTTTTCCTTTTGTAAAATTTTCTAGATACGCCTGTGTTCTGCAATGTCCATATATGTTTTGTTTGTAATTTTATGACGTAAATTTTTTTGAATTGATTTGTATTGTATGACTTTTTTTTATTATTTGTATATTTGTTTTTTGTGCTTTTTTGTTTTGTGAATGCTTTGTCGATGAAGCTGTTTTGGCTTTTTGTACAATAAAGCGTTGTTTTTTTTTAATTATTAATATACGGTCAATTAATAATAAATATAATAATTTTACCGAAAATGTTACCGAACTAAGTCATATTAATCCGTCATCGCGCTCCACCTAAGTTAGTTGATATTTCCTTCGTTAATATTTTTATTCAAACGTTTAAACGGTACTTCTAACTCAATCTATTAGCCGAAAATTGAAACAAAAATAGAAATTTCAAAGTACACCGTAATTTTGGCGCGGCTATACCAGCGCTAGTGTCCCGGTTTATCTAAAAATTCTAATTTTAACACTGCTCTTCTGTCAGTAAGTCTGTCAGATCGGCACCTGCCAGCCGTCTCAGCTGCCATGCTGCCGACATGGGCAACGCGCACGCCAAACAACATCCCAGATTAAGAAACAAAAAGCAAGTGCACTGGAAAGCAGCAGGTATGTGTCATTATTTTCTTATTTGGATACTGTGTGTGTCTTTGTGTTGTTTTATTTAGAGTATTTAATATGCTTATAGAGATACTGGTGTTAGAATATTGGATAGTGAAAGCTGAGAATGATGTCAGACGCATCCAGAACGTATTTAGGAGGATATAATTAGATTAGAGACGCGATCGGTGAAATCGGTTCATATATATTTCGGCGTTTTTTCCAAGTTTTTTTTATTTCTCTTTGTCCGCGTTATGACTCTTTCATAAGGAACAATAACAGACCATTTTAAAATTGCTGATTTTTTAATAAATAAAAGTGCCAATAAAGTATGTTGCAGTGCATATTAAAGCAATTTTATAATTATAATGTTAATGAGATGCCTTAAGCCTCTGTGGTATAAAGCCTTGGAATCTAATTATTTTGAAGGAATTTCTATAGATTTCTGTTCCGAACAAGCTCCGTATCAGGTATCTTATTTGAAATTTTCACTCCAAACCTAGTATAAAATATTTTCTACAATGGTAGTGCACATCTCAAAAATATTGATATACAAGGTGAGTCAAAATATTTTTAAACTCAGTTTTAGTTTTTTACATGAAATGCTTTATATTTTTTTTTTGATTCAGTGGATTTGCTATAAAATTCTTCTTATTAAAATTGGACCATTTATACATACCCTTGATTATGTATAAATAGATGTACAATGAGGGCTTAGTAAAAGCCCGTCTTCTAGGGGGCGCCTTGCCCGATCTGCATTTTTGTATTCCCCTACGATTTTCTTTGAGGGGAATCCGTTAAACCCGCCCATCGTTCAAAAATGGAAGGGCGCGAGGTCACATCTATTGGGCCACTTATTAGCACGTTTCACGCATGTTTTACGAAAATAGCTTTATCCTTGTTTGTTTCAACTGTGACAAGGAAAAAGGAAGAAAAGTCATATTCGCTTCTAAATTCGGCAGTTTTGTTGATCTTTCTGGACTTGTAATTTCGTTTCGTTTAGGTTATGTCTTATAAAAATAAATATTTATAAGCTTTTGAATTGAAATATACCTTAATGCATATATGAGTAATTAAAAAATTCAATTTTTTCGTCCCTCGCGAAGAAACATATACAGTATTTGTGAAAT
The DNA here is from genome assembly GCF_002938485.1 of Sitophilus oryzae. Taxonomy (NCBI): domain Eukaryota; kingdom Metazoa; phylum Arthropoda; class Insecta; order Coleoptera; family Curculionidae; genus Sitophilus; species Sitophilus oryzae. The sequence goes on from NW_022147567.1 coordinate 1,682,837, forward strand.
TTGGATTACAAACTATTATTTTATTAGTTTATTTTGTTGTGTTTAAGTGTTGTGTATTTGTACCTACTGGATAATATTTTCCAACATATTTAATTAAGCAAAAAGCATTTGTATTACAGGTAAGTAAATACTGTTCATATTTATTTCTAAATTCATATAAATTTGTTTTAAATCACTCTTGGGAAAAATCTTATAGAGAGTCTGAGATAAGTTTAATAATAAACATTTGATAGATTGATAGATAGATTAAACGATAATGGCCAGTTTGCTTAAGAGTCTAAAAAAATACTGATTTTATGCTATAAATTGTTTCATTTCTCACTTTGCTTTTTTGGAACTGTCAGATATATTGTGTGTTTTATAATTTTTCCGAGAATTTTTTCTAATAACTTGATAACGTAAAATATTGTTTATCTACAGTCAACCCTGTGTTTAGATAAAGCTTCATATCAGATTTCCTATTTTATATTTTCACTCAAATCATATTTTTTATAAAATATGCTTGCAAAAGTAGCGTAAATTTGACAGGAGGGTATTTTTATAGATATACAGGATGATTCAAATATATATTTACTTTTAAAGTTATTAGTTACGAGCAAAGGTTATGAGTTTGTCAAAAGAAAGGCTATATTTTGTATTTTTGCTTGGTGGATTTGTTATTAAATTGTCATTATAAAAAATACCATAATATCGTAATCGTATAGAGTTCATTTTGACCAAAGAATATATTTTGACCCTTTTTGGATTGAATTTTTTTGTTTATATAATAAAATATATATTTAAAGCCCTCTCTTTCTAAGTTAAGTTTACCTAAGTTAGTGTTAAAATAGGTAATATCGACGTTTTTTACTGGAACTAATTTAAGTTAATAATTAATAATTATATAATTCACATATAATTATATTAAAATAGACTAAATTGTTTATTATATACAGGATGAGTCAAAACTAGATATTATATTTTTCTTTGCTATTTCAAATGAAACACTGTATTTTATATCATAAATCAACAAAGCTTTTATCCAACTTTTGTTTTATTAAGATCTATATCCCAAATTAATAGTTATTAAATTGTTTTCAATTGTCTCTTTGCGAATAAACATGATTTGTTTTACGCAATTTTTATTAGTAGGTTTGTCGTCAAAAGTGATGTATCTATTTATCAGCGACAAAAATTAAGAATTAGATGTCTAAAATAATATGATTTATACTTGGCATCAGTAAATATGATTTATTTTATCGATGCGGCTGAAAATAATTATGTATTCTAAAAGAGGACATTATTGTATAAACATCGATTATAGATTTAAAAATTATTTTTCAAAACAAAGTTGGAAAAAATTTTTGGAGAAAAAATTGGAGTTCTGTTCGAAATAATCGAGAAAAACCTAACATCTAGTTTTGACGCCCCCAGTATATATCATGCATTATAGTTGATTATACTGCAATTTATTATACATAAGTAGTTTTGTTTGGTGAAAATGAAACTTTCTAAAAGTATTCCCAATTAAAACATATTAAGAATTTCCTACATTATAATTTTGAAAGACGTTTGAGTGGGCAGACAATTTGGTCTAAAATAATAATATGCCTAAAAAATTTAGTCTAAAATAATCAAAAACCACTTAACACATATAACTCGCTTTTAAAAAATCTAAAAGAAATAAGTTTGTTTATTATATTCATATTTTATTAAATTATTATAGGTGTGACTGCTAAGTGGTCGTACTCGCCACTTTAACCAACCATTGGTGGGACCTTCAGAGATCAGAATGCGAATTTCTTCATACCATGTAAATCTATATACATATATTAATAAATGTGTTTGCTTTATTAATTTTTTTTTCTTATACGGTATGAGCGAAAAAAAAACGGCGTCTATTTGTTTACGTACAAATGACATCGATAGTCATTTCCAAGCCACCTCTGACGCCGTTTTTTTATCGTATGGTATATATTTACATATCCCTTATCCTTTAATTCCGATTTATTTCTAATAATTATAAAAATAAGATACCTGATTGATTCTTCCGAAATATTATAAAATGAGATATCAGTAAAGAAATAAAGTTAATTATCTCGTTTGTTTTGGGAATTCCAAAAGAAAATTAAAAAAAGGGTATAGAGAATCTTTACAGACACAGTTCAAATGTTATTTTTGAGTATATTGAGTGCTTCAAAAAATATGGCGGATACATGTTTTTTAATGCAAAACACCATTTTTATTTTTTTTTCGATTCTGCCTAAAATTCTATAACTTTTTTTTTATAAATAACGTTAGTAAGTATTTACAATTTAAAAAAAAAGTGAAATTTTATTCCTATGTTACTTAATTGTCAGTTGTTTCCGAAGTTGGACTACACAAATTTGGTATATATATATATATATATATATATATATATATATATATATATATATATATATATATATATATATATATATATATATACATATATATTATTATTTTTTTTAGTGATTTTACAAAACCTTTATTATATTAAACAAGTATATTAAGTATACCTATACTCAACAGCTTGCAATCTGTTCTGAATTTTATCCTTCTTTTAATTCATTTACATTGTAACATGTTGCCATGAAAAACAAAAATTATTTATTATTAAGCATTAAGTAAAGTAATTTATTTAGTTATATGACATTCTTAATAGAAGTTGAAGGATTTTGTAAAATCTATCAGAAAGAATTATAATATATCGGGTGTTTTTCAAAAGTGGCTTGATTGACGTATTCAATTAGCTTCAGTCATTTCTTGTTTCACCGGAAATGACTACAACTTTTGGTTTTTAAATGGTACCGTCGGTATTTTTTTTACTTTATTTTGCAGAATATGGCATGGTAACGACAGTTTGACTCGACATACGGAGTGTGTGATACCAAATTATTTACCAAAATGAGGTACCATAATTTATTAGGTATCAAAAAATGCTTTTCTAAATATGCTAATGAGCCACTCTCGTTTCATTATAAAAAATTGAGTTATGATTAAAATACGAAATGGGCATATTTCAACTGACCAGGAAAAGACACAAAAAATATTAGACGACCAAATCAATTTTTCCAAAGCTCCTTGATTAATCCTCGATTAAAAATTAATGGTTTTAAGACAGTCATGACACTAGATTGAATTTTAAAATGCTATTTTTGATTTAATTGAAAATGTCAAAAGTTGACATATGATTGTTGATGTCAGAAGTTGTCATTCTATTCAGAATGTCATTTTCTATCAAATAAAGTACCGTATGATCGAATAAAAACGGCGTCAGCGATGGTTATGAAATGAAAAGCGCTGTCATTTTATAAGTAAATTTATATGGGAAATGTCATCGATGTTGATTTCATAGCCATCGCTGACGCCGTTTTTTTACCACCATTTAAAAATCAAATGTATACATTTCCGGTGAAACAGGAAGTGACCGAAAATAACTGAATACGAATCAATCTAGATTTATGTCATATACCTACTAACATTCCCAATTTAGTTTTTTTTATCTGAAAAAATAAAAAAGTTATAGAGGTGAACCACTTAAAAAAAAACACTCAGTATAGGCTGTGTCATTGAAAGAATCTGCAGATATTTTATTTTAATTTTAAATATACGTAGAATTAACCATTAATATATGTTGAACACCCTGTAGCATCTGCCTTAAATATCTACATATAAATATCTAATATTTTTTCTTCATCAACAAATTGAAATATTATAAAACTAGTTTTAGGTTACACCATTATACAAGGATTATACATAAAAAAGTAATAATTTTACGCCGGATCTAAAATAAAATAGGATGTTACATTTAAAAAAAAAACATTATGTTAAATCCGCCATACTTTTTACAAAGTTACAGAGGTAGGTAGGTATAGTTTCATATATTTTTTTAATTATCCATCTAAAAATAAAATATTTATATACCTAATATAATAATTTAGTATTCAACAAGTGGCCATGAAAATCAAAATAAATATAAATTCATGTCCAAAAATAAAAAATGTAAATAACGCTTTGAGGTATAAATTCGGTTCGAAGCAGATAAGATGTTTTATTCTTTACCGAGAATTAAATTCGAAGAATTCCTAGTCTCTACTTCTTTGCCAAATTCAATAGTCTCCGCCCCTTTTTACGTTTTAATTTCTGCCACCAGTTGGCAGCATCGACTTATACAGGCACATTGACTAACTATTAATATATAAACAAGGTACATACTATTTTTTTACATACCTACTTAACAACCCTCTAAATTATGAAACAGTAAATTCTTTATAGGCACAATACGCACCTTTAATGTAGAATGTTTTACTTTCCGACACTGCGACATGCGACAACGACTTGCGACACTGCGGTGTGCCGTAAATTTAATCTAGCATTAATCAAATTGGTATGTTGTTTAACCTATCGACTTGCGGCAGCGATATGGCGGCACGTGTCGTCGAGAAAAATATTTTAGTATTGAAAATACTTCTAGCTGCGTTTATATGGGACCCATCTTTGAAAAAACGACATGCTAGAAGCAACATGGGTTCAATAACCTGCCTGTCAACACGTACTTAAGTTGACTAGGGCAAGGTAGAGTCTGGACCGGCGGATAAAGAAAGCGATATTATTTTAAAAGAAAATATGTCAAGGCATGGATTGTTAGGTACAGTTTGGCTATTTAAATCTAACTATTTCCGTATGAGAAACAAGGGGCAAATTATACGAGAAAGAGCAGAATCACATAAATAATAAATTTAGGCTAATAACCATGTTTTTTTATATGATTATAATTTTTTTAATTATTAACTTAGGACAAAGAAAAACTTGCATGGTTTCCACCGCCAACAGGCGTTAAAACAAATGAATCCAAGGCGTTGTCAAATATTTATTGGGATAAGTTGATAGTTTTTACCGTTTGAATATTGTATAATTCAATTACTATACACTAATTAATTAATTTTAAGTGTATCTAAATAGGCACTTTAATAATTGAAAAATGGACATGAGCACTTCATAGAGTATACCAAATATGTAAAAAAAATCCAATAAAAAAAAAACACAAATGGCACATTAAAATCTGCATTATCTGAAATCAAACTATAGATACCTAAACGGCCAATCAGCCAGACAACAGTCACAAGACGCCGACATCGATAACGCGATGAGCAATTTTTAATAATTATTCCGAGTTAATAATACTTCAAGTAGCATTCCTTCAAATAAATTGTAATTTAAGTATTGTTAATACATATAGTCATATTAATGATTATAGCCTATATGATTTCTAAAATAAAAAATCCAGCGTGTTTTTATCAGAATAATTATTAAATGATGTATATAATAGTTAATATTTATTAACTTCGTAAGTGTTATTTTTTAATATAATTATGGATTTAATAATTAAATAATTATCTTAAGTTTAAATTGTGGTAAACTTGTTATGAGTTTCAATCATTTATATTTAAAATCTTAGGGAAGGCAATATAGATTTTGGGCAGAAGAACTCAAGGGAAGGACTGTGTAATTAGTAATTAAAATTTTACATTTTTTTTTACTTGCCATTTTTCTTGTCTTTCACGTTGCACGTTCACTCTTCGTTGTGTCACACACAATCTGAATTTCAGATATGATGCAGAACTGATAAATTAGACCAAATATATTAATTGCAAGGTATGCAAAGAAATATTTTTGTTAACTTTGCAAATACTTAAGGCATGCAATAATTTAAAAAAAAATTGACGTGAGATTACTTCATAATTCTTGAAAGTCTTGGATGATAAAGATTTGAATTATTATGGGTCTGTTTTAAAATATATATAATTTCAAAAACTCAAGTATCAAAATATAATGGTAGAAAATGTTTAAAAGCATGTATAGGCAAGTATAGGTATAATATTCCATATTAATTGGACATACTGAATGTAAACTAGGAATACATAGTTGCTGCAGTCGATAATATATTTTGCTGCTTATTTTCCTCATAACAAAAAACCGTCAATACCGCTACTCACATTATGGGCACCTTTTTATATTTAAATCTCTTAATGATGTTTAAAAATACATATGTAGGTACATACTATAAGTAGTGGTTGTCACGGTTTTTTTATTAGGTATGTTGAAAAGAAGCTGCAAACTAAATTATCGTTGGAGCCAACTATATTTTAATTTATTTTTATCTACAGTAACTATGCACGGTAAGGGTTCAAAATATGCCTATACTGTGAGGCAACTCAATTCGAGTATAAATTAACACTTACATTCCAAGTATCTTCTTGGTCTACCGGCACCCCGTTCATCCTTATTCCATCATTTCTATAAAAAATAGTATGATTTATAACTTTTAATTTTTATTGAGAAAATTGGTGAAATTTTGTTGTACGGCGAATTTAAATTTATGGGCCCTCCATAAATTTACACCGTAAGTTCGAATATTAGTTAAACCTAGGAATAACCAGGTAATAGCCGGAAATATACAAAAGAAGGGGTGAGTTTAGGTTAGATTAGAATTAGGTTTTAGTTGGTTTTGAATTAATAAAAATATAGACCTAATCTAAACTTAACCGAAACTGACCCACTTTTTGGTATATTTCGGGCTCCTACGTGGGCAACTCTACGTTTAACCAATATTCGGGCTTTTACGGTAACATAATACTCATTCTGATTGGTTTAATCTGGCTCCATAACAAAACTGTGGGTTCGAAGTGCTATTGCAAATTAATGCAATTAATTCTATGTATACAATTTCATAAAAAGCCATCACGATAAAAATTAAATATCAAAATTATTTAACGTTGCGAACGGTTCACTTGTTCACTATACGTATCTGGAATATATTTGCGAATGGCGATCAGCGATACGATGGTGCGTCCAAACCTGGAGAGACGAGCGCTAGACATTCCAAATTCGCTGTGTGGACGAGTCTCGCGAGAGCGTCGCGAGTCAACCTACGGAGTCTCGTTGCTATCCGTCCCCTGTCGGTTTTCCAACGGCCGATCAAAGAAAGCTCGAAAGTCTGGACGTGTTTTTGGTAGGCCCGCCCGACTGCCAGATATGCGAGATATTAGGTCTGATTTATAAATTTCGACCATTTAAAATGAAGTAATCTCAAGTTTTTAAATCGTACACCGTATGTATTAGCATTTTTTCTGATAGAATTTACAAATTTTATGTCACTGATAATTTTTACCCTACCGAAATCCAACATTTCTTTAAACAAATTGAATTACTACAACATCTATTAATTTTAGATATATAATATCAAAAAATGGCAAGAAAAGTTACCGATTTGTACGTATGTATAACCCAATAATAAAATAAAAAATAGGGTATTCCCATTAGAAAATATGTTATATCCTCAACACTTTTTTGAATTACCCTGTATACTCTATAGTAATGTTCAAATGTGCTTCTTAACCTTACTAATAACTTTTTTATTTAACATTTTGTTCTAAAAACGTTAAAAAACGCATTATGTAAAAAACGTCGTGTAAGGGATAAAGGGGAAAACAGCAAAAAGGGGGAAAACCGACGATGAATACCGTGTTAAAGACCGAATATCATATTAAAGATACAAAAATTTATTACTGTATGCGTTATTATTTGGCCATCGTTTGTTATATTCATTTGCAATTTAATATGTGTTTGGCTTTGTTTCACTATGATCCCACTCGGCTTGTCTCGTGGCAGGTTGGCGTAAAAAAATGGATAGAACATGTGCCGCTCTCGTCTCGCTCTTATCTCGCTCTTGTCTTGCTCTCGTCTCGCGCTCGGCTCGTCAGGTCTGGACGCACCATAGACTGCCGGAGTGGTGACATCACGAATGTCAAATTGCTTTCCAAACAATGTTTAGTTCTTTATATTTCTATTGAGCTCTTCCAAATGACGTCACAAATTAATATAAAATGTAAAAAAACAGGTGATTGCCGACAACCGCCGACTTGTATCTGGTATTTTCAATACGCCTATGATGGTTGCGCATGTTGCAAAATCTGTGATTTAGTTTAGTAGATTGTGTACCTACATTTCCAGTTCTCTGGGAGATGAAAAGAAACTCATATAAGGATAAGGTGGCAAAAGACAACGCATGGAAAAATATCTCGGAGTACCTATATGTCAGAATGTATCTGAAGAGGTTCAGGAGCGTGAAGTAGTAGAGCTAAATTGTCTTCTTCTTCGTCATAAAGCAACAGAACCGCAGCAATATTACGACGAATAGAGTTCATATTAATAAACTGCACTGCTTCGAACGACTTGCTGAACTGAACTGTCGCATGGTAAGAAAACACGTTTGTCGCAAACCCGCAATCCGCGTCGCCACAGTGTCGGAAAGTAAAACATCATACCTGTAGGCGCGATTCGCACTTTAACGTTCCGTCATCGTCACATCGCACCAATCCGCCGCGTCTAGACAGAAAACATGAAGTAAATGTGAGATTTACGTTGCCACGACGCGACGGAAACGTTACGGGTAAAGTGAATATGTTCATCATTGTCAATTTAAGAATACTTACCATGGTAGCGGGATGTTATAGTGAGAATCGCGCCTTATACGTTCCTTTTTGTGAATCCGAAAGTATTATGAAAAACATTGTATTTTACAGGATGAGCCAAAACTACATTTTTCCCACTATTTCAAATTAATCACCTATATCATCATTTTTAGCATCTGTTAGTGTAGTGTTGTAAACATTCGTTTAAAAGAGCGTGCCTTACACTATATTATACCATGATACAATAAACGGAAATATAAGATATTACGCATGAAGTGGGCGGAGCTTAACAGAAAAATACTACCCCAGTGGCGTCATGCGCGCGGAGAACAGATTTCCAACCGCTAAGGATCTTATCTTTCGTTATTGTATATGTGTATATTATACCATACAGGGTCCGGGAATAGTGCGTCGGGCCTTCTGTAGCTGCTTCGTAACTTCTATAGCGTGGCTCAAAAAAGTGTGAGTGAATCGGGAAGGCTTTTTCTAAATGGAACAGCCTGTAATATTTTTGCATTTTTGGCTTTCTTTTATATCGCTTTACATAATCCTAAGACATTAGTAAAAACATTTCGATAGTTTCAGAGATATTATATATTAATAAATAAATAAAAAAATTATATTTTTCAGCTTTTATTAAAAAAATTATTAAAAATACAAGAACTGTCCTGAAATCAAAACTATATCAGGTATTTACTTTAGACGACAAAATAAAAACACTAAATCACCACAATACACCAAAACACTTTTACTTTTACACTGGACGCGCGTTTCGCTAACCATGTTAGCATCATCAGCAGATGATTATAAACTAGTTTAATTTCAGTTTAACTAAATCACTAACACTAACACTAAATCACCACAATACACCAAAACACTTTTACTTTTACACTGGACGCGCGTTTCGCTAACCATGTTAGCATCATCAGCAGATGATTATAAACTAGTTTAATTTCAGTTTATAATCATCTGCTGATGATGCTAACATGGTTAGCGAAACGCGCGTCCAGTGTAAAAGTAAAAGTGTTTTGGTGTATTGTGGTGATTTAGTGTTTTTATTTTGCTGTGTAACACCAAAGGTTCCAACCCTCAACTGTAATACTTTAGACGATCTATACTTACGTTGATATAAATATCGTAATCTTAAATCATATAGGGTGTTTAAAATTCTACGCCAAACTTTAAAATATAAAATAATTTTTATTTCTTTTTTTAAATGGAACACCCTCTATATTATTTTTTATTAGATGGAAAGAATAAATTAAAAAAAAAAATAAACATTTTTTGTATTTAAAGTATTTGAAAAAATTTAATGGTTTCGCAGATACACGCAGTATTATTTCTAATAGGATCAAAATTAGGATCATGTAAAGTGATCTGAAAGGAAGCCAAAAATGCAATAATATACAGGGTGTTCCATTTAAAAAAATCACCCTGATACACTCACACTTTTTTGAGCCACCCTATATAAGCTAAAATATTTTTCTGAAATACATCCTAGTACATACTTTAGGTTTGCACTTAAACAAAATTCCCAAGTTTTTTATTCTAGAGGCTACAGATACCCGACGCACTATTGCTGCACCCTGTATAAACAATAATAACAAGCATTTGACCATAAATGCTAGGGGGCGCTGACTTGCAATTTAAAAACCATTACGCGTTTTTTTAATTAAATACGACAGTGTACCTAATTTTATCTGTTAGTAAATAGTAATAAAAGCTGAATCCGTCAGCGGAAACTGCATTGATATCTTCTTTCAAAGCGAATTCTATACTAATACTAGCGTGTACCAGCGACTTCGTTCGCGTCGAATTAATCATTTGTAATGGTGATGATAAAGCAAAGCAAGAATTTCCATTAACATACAAACTGGATAAAATTTTCTCACATTTATGTCAGCATGAGAAAAAACAATATGGTGATATTATATAACTTGGTAATATTTGAGGGGTAGTTTCATCTCGTTCGAATTTGACTTTCGAAAAATCTGTTTGCCAAAAATAAGCTTTTTACGTCAAGCAGTTTAAGCAGAATCGTGGTTAAGAAATTACCCAACTTTTTGGAACACCCTGTATGATTTTTTAAAAAATTTCAAAATATGTTAAAAAACAAATAAATTATGCTTGTCCAAGCTTTTTCCCGAAAGACTAACCGTTTTATAAATAACAAATATTGTAATATTTGAGGGGCGTTTTCACCCTCTTGGAATTTGAAATTCGAGAAACCCCTCCTTATCGAACCTCTACACCCCACAGTCAATCCGTTTGCCAAAAATCAGCTTTAAACGTCAAGCAGTTTAAGCAGAATCGTGATTATTCAATGATCATATTTTATGAAACACCCTGTATAATTTTTTAAAAAATCTTAAAATATGTAAAAGAACAAAATTAAATATACGTGTTTAAGAGTTTTTCCGAAAAACTCACCGGTTTTTAAATAAAAAATATTTTAATATTTGAGGGATAGTTTCACCCCCTTAGAATTCGGGTTTCGAAAAATCCCTTCGTATCGCACCTCTACACCCTAAAGTCAATCTGCTTTCCAAAAATCAGCTTTTTATGTCAAGCGCTTTAAGCAGGATCGTAATTAATCAATTACAAGATTTTTCGAAACTCCCTGTATACATTTTTTAAAAATCTTAAAATATGTAAAAAAAAACAAAACAATATATATTATGTGTTTAAGCGTTTTTTCGGAAACTTGACCGTTTTTAAAATAAAAAATATTGTAATATTTGAGGGGTGGTTTCACCCTCTTGGAACTGGAATTTCGAAAAATCCCTTCTTATCGAACCTCTACACCCTAGAATCAACCTGTGTACCAAAATTGAGCTTCTTACGTTCAGTGGTTCGATCAGGATCGTGATTAATCAGTATGTCAGTCACTTAAGGATTTTATATATTAGTAGGTATAGAGTATAGATATAAAATCTTTAACTCACTGACTCACTGATTAATCACGATCCTGCTCAAACCACTCAACGTAAGAAGCTCAATTTTGGCATACAGGTTGATTCTAGGGTGTAGAGGTTCGATAAGAAGGGATTTTTCGAAATTCCAGTTCCAAGGGGCTGAAACCACCCCTCAAATATTACAATATTTTTTATTTAAAAAACGGTCAAGTTTCCGAAAAACCGCTTAAACACGTATATTTTATTTTGTTTTTTACATATTTTAAGATTTTTAAAAAATGTATACAGGGTATTTCGAAAAAATTCAGGACCCTGCTTAAAGCGCTTGACGTAAAAAGCTGATTTTTGGAAAACGGATTGACTTTAGGGTGTAGAGGTTCGATAAGAAGGGATTTCGATAAGAAGGGAGTTGAAACCACCCCTCAAATATTAGAATATTTTTTATTTAAAAACCGGTGAGTTTTTCGGAAAAACTCTTAAACACGTATATTTTATTTTATTGTTTTACATATTTTAAGATTTTTTAAAAATTTATACAGAGTGTTTCATAAAATATGGCCATTGAGTAATCACGATTCTGCTTAAACTGCTTGACGTTTAAAGCTGATTTTTGGAAAACGGTGTGACTGTGGAGTGTAGAGGTTCGATAAGGAGAGGTTTCTCGAATCTCAAATACCAAGAGGGTGAAAACGCTCCTCAAATATTACAATATATGTTATTTAAAAAACGGTTAGCCTTTCGGGAAAACGCTTGGACACGCATAATTTATTTTGTTTTTTACATATTTTGAAATTTTTTAAAAAATCATACAGGGTGTTCCAAAAAGTTGGATAATTGATTAACCACGATTCTGCTTAAACGGCTTGACGTAAAAAGCTTATTTTTGGCAAACGGATTTTTCGAAAGTCAAATTCCAACGAGATGAAACTACCCCTCAAATATTATCAAGTTATATAATAATATCGCAATATTGTTTTTTCTCATGTTGACATAAATGTGAGAAAATATTATCCAGTTTGTATGTTAATGGAAATTCTTGTTGTGCTTTATCATCACCATTACAAATGATTAATTCGACGCGAACGAAGTTGCGGGTACACGCTAGTATATTAGTAAAAATATAATAAATACAAAAATAAGATCTTAATTACTGAATTTTTGATAACATCGTATCCCACTTAATACACCCGTATCCCACAGGAACCCACTTATTTATGATCTGAACCTATAAGCATGCGCGGACTCAGAAGGGGCGGCCCATGGGGCTCGGCCTCCCCACCCCTTAAAATCTGTAAATTGAGGTAAATATTAGCCTTTTGGGTTAAAAATGGTGCCCCAAAAAGCATATTTTACGTTACTTTTTATTTGCCCCCCCTAAAATAAATTTCTGTATCCGCCCCTGAGTGTGCGTGTCGTGATTTGTCAATTCCCGAAGATGGCGGAGTTCTAAACCTAATAGCATAGTTTAAGGAAAAGAATCGTTGCACTCTCGCAAATATTTTCTGCCAGATTTTGCAAGCTGTCGGCAGGTTGCAAAGCGTTTCAGTTGAATTCCGTCCGTCGAGCTGCGAGGCTCGAGCGTTGCGTTCCAGCACAGAGACGGATTGATAAAAAATGAGTGCGTTACTGTATGCTGCTATTAATTGTAGTTATAGTTCAAAAAATTGTTCTTTGAGTTTTTTTTTTAGATTTCCATCGGATATAAATTGGCAAGCTGATAGTAATTATCAATTAACATTTAATTATATTTGGTTATTTTAGAAGCTGTGATATTATGTAATTAATTAAATGTTATTATTTTTTTAGCATGTGGGCAGATTTTAAAAATAGTTTTTTAGATATACAGGTTGTAACGTTTTTAGTTCGTTACATGTATTTTTTATATATGATTTATATGATGTCTGGCGTATCGTCATCGGATTCCGTATCGTTCAGGCCTGATAATTTATTTGGCACACTTGGCGTAATTTTTACGTGCCCTAGTCGCCAACCCTGTTATCGTTTCATTGCTTTGTGGAGGCGCTGTCAACATCGCTCCAAGGTTAGGTCCCTCTCTGCGCTTAACCTCACTTTTGTTCACCCGGCTTTTAGAAATGGTAGTAATTTAAATCTTGCTGCAAAATCTGAATCAGCTGCCATTTTGAAGCAACAGGTAAAGATGAGATATTATCTTTATTCGATTCGTTATTATTATTGAATATTTTTAGGGTAGAGTTTTGGATTGACCCACCTTAACTCGTATTTGTATTTTGCTGGCACATTGGTGTTCTTTTGCTTTTGTCCTCCAGAATGTTACATGGAAGAAAGGACAGTTTCTTTGTTTATTATTGAGCCCTCGGAAGTATTTCGAGGTAGGTTTATTTGTTAGTTATTAGACCTTGTTTGGTTTTAAACAAGAGTTTCGTATTTTTAGGGTCTTATGGACGGACTGTGTCCAAGGTACGGGTAGTGTTCCCCTGTACCGTTATCTTATGGACGGACTGTGTCCAAGGTTATGGTCCATGTTACGGACATTATCCGAGGTCCTAGTAGTGTTCCAAGGTACGGGTAGTGTCCCCTTATTGCCACAGTATGGATACAGCGTAAGCCCCATGCTGATTCGCTCCCATTTCTAAGCCTAGTCAGTAGCTACGTCTGTATTGATTCATGGTGGTCCCTTTTGATTCATGGTGGTCCCTCATTCTGGTCCCTTTTGTTATTTTGGCCAACAGAATCGCCGACAGTACAGAGATATGAGCCCACCTCACGCTGCTACTCTCTGAAACAGGATAGCTTCAAGAACAGCTAAGTTTAGATTTAAGTTTTAGCTTACATTTAACATTTAACACGTTTTCAGTCTTAAACAATAACGTACATCTTAAGTAATATCGTACAGACTATGTTTAGTGGTTAGATTGTTAGGAACATTCATGTCGATTTAATATTTAAAATATAATTTAGATCTTAGGTTTCATTGCATTATGTCTTGTAATAGTATTACTTTTTTATAGATATTATTATTGCACTAACATCATATAAAATATATCAAATTAATTAAAGTAATGCTACGTTTCATATATTCTCTTAAACTTTACATGTCTTGTATTTTATCATAGTTGTTTTCATAGATATTTAGTACAATTCTTAACACCACTTTCGTTGACATATAACCACTATAATAATTATTAAAATTGTACAATGCTATTTACCATCACAGTCCATCATGCATAAATATAGTCATTAGTTTTAAGTAATATACAACTGTGTTTTCTTTCTCTGTACATGCCTGGCGCCCAATATCTATTTTTTTTTTGTTTATTGTTATTAATTAGTTTTCTTTCCAGTGAAATACCTTATCCACGACTGCTCTCCGATGAAAAGCTGCCGTTCGCAGTGGTAATGTTTATAAAAAAAACGCTACAAGTTTGTCTCAAATATGCGCATGAAAATATTTTTTGGTTAGGGGATTTGCCATAAAATTTTCATTCCAATAATAGTTTACGAGATAATTTATATAGATTTATTTTTGAAACAATTTTAGAGTAAATATTTTGTACATCTAAAGTCTCCGCAAATTATTCATATTTTTTAATTGAAAGAATTTTATAATAGCATAATCTCTTATAAATTTAGTGGACTGTATTTTTTTTATGTTTTTTTATTTATTTTTTATTATATGTGGTCGTAATATAACAATATTCAAAATATTATAGACAAAATATTCAGTTTATATTTGAGGGAAGAAAAGTGCCATACCTAGCTTTAATCCACCTAAATATACAGGGTGGCCCATTAGTGCGAGGAAGTCCAATATTGTCGTCGTTGTCGAAGATGTGAAAAAAGTTTTATTCATATGTTTCAAGGTTTATAAAGGAGCGTATCCTAAAATATTTTGTTATATACAGGGTGTCACAAAAAAGTTATGGTAAAGTTAGTTATATTTTTTTTAATTATTTTATATCATTCTATATACATTATTCTATTTCGCACTCATTTTACCGTTGAAAGAGGATTATTTCACCGGATAGCATAGCTGGTGTGTTGAAGCCTCATTTATTACGCACTCATTTCTGGGACACCCTGTATGGGGTATTTTTTATTGTGTCACCAAAATCGGAATACTTAAAATGGTATATCTCAATTTTTTTAAATGCCGCATTCTGTATATGTATATCTGTCAGATGCAGAATTAAAAAGTGAACATTTTTTTATTTAAAGGGTTTCTAAATTTTTAACGGTTTCGCAGATATTCGCAGTATTATATTACATATGGCTCCTTAAACAGTAAATTTTTATCAAAGCCACCAAATATGGTCTTTGTCTGATATTTTATCGTTGGAAATCCCATATGGTAATGAAATACAGAAAATATTTGCAAAACGGCTAAAAATTTAAGAACACCTTAAATACAAAAAATGTTTACCTTTTAATTCTACATCTGAAAGAAAAATAATATCCAAGGTGTTGCATTTAAAAAAAATGAGATACAATATTTTAAATATTACGATTTTGGTGACGCCTTAAAAAATATCCTTTATACGATAAAGTAAATTTTTCTACACGAATTCATTCTGGTATCCTTCGTGTTTAAGAAAACATAGCTAAGTATTAATAAAGTTATATTCACTCTAGTTTTTTACCACCTTTCTTATATAATGTTTTAAACCAAAGTTTTAGTAAATAAGAAATAGAATGGCCACACCGCAGTGTGCTTTAAATAAAGACGGTGTACTATATGCAGAATTTTATGCCGAATCCAGTTATGTACAGAAAATTAAACTTGTTTTAAATCAAAAAAAAAGTTGTAGAAAATCTCTGAAATAGATAATAATATAAAAATGTCATTGTATATTTTTTCCGCATTTCTTCCAATCAGAAGATTTTCAGATACAGAAGAATTTTTACCTACGCGAAATGTGAAAATATTCTGTTTTCAAGCAAGTTTTTACTCGATGATCAATTTTTTTTCTTTTATTTTATTGTGAACTCATATTTTCCTAAATATATATCTGTGAAACTATGGCGAGTGCCACGACTATACTTTGCCTAGTTAATAGACCACGACTATACAGCTACGTCAGTGGTCAAGGGAGGCGAGAACAAGGTCATATAAAGTGGCAGAAAAAGAACAAAGGATTTGACAAGGAGTAAAACTACTAGTTTCCTTATACTATGCTAATAGGTAAATTTAAAAATTTAATGTCTATATAAAGGTCGATTTATAAACTGAAAACGTTGCGGTTCGACGCCCGACGTTACGGTCGGTAAAAAGTTTGTGTATACGCAGGATGTTTTGTTGATTATAAATTTTTCGGTTGTTGTTGCGGTTGACGTTTTACGTCAAAAATTAACCAATTTTTAACTTCGACAGGAATGTTGACCTTGAAACGTTAGTAATAGCCAATAGAAATAATCGCAACCGCAACGTCGAACCGCATCGTTTTCAGTTTATAAATCGACCTTAACTTTTCTTCCGTTAATTTTCCCTATAATATAATAGTTATTCTACTATTCGGAGCGGAGTCGACTCCATCAAATTAGAGATCGTTGAAATCAGCCCAACCGTTCTTGAGTTAAAAATGGTTTGCCTAACTCGACTGTGTTTTATTTATTAAGTTTTCATACTAATATAACAGTTTGAAGGCTAAAATATTTGTTTAAATTTCATAAAACTCAAAATGCTGTCCAAAAACTCGATCTTGGTTATAAGTTTATATGTATAGGGTGATTCACGGAGATGGGAATGTTAGACGTTTATCGAGAACCGGTGATAAAACGGATTTTTACATCAAAGTACCACCTTTCTAAAATATTCTCAGTATTACATATTACAATATTACATTCTCATTTTTCTTATTTTAACTGAAACACCCAGTATGTTATTACATTTTTGGAAACTACTTTCATATCTCATAATTCTTCTATTATACTAAACCTATACCTATTTCTAATAGTTTTTAAGATAAAAAATAAAACACGTGTAAAATTGACAAAAACATGATCGTGAATAAGCATTCGTAGAATTATGAATTAAACATTTTTAAATTTGGAATTTGAGTTATGAGTTAACGAAAAGTCGATATATTTGATCTTTCTAAATAAACCAGTTTGATATTACACAGAGAGAGCAAAAATATTATTTATTTCTGTTTGTTACAAAATTACTCAAATCTTATTTAAATTCAACCTATAAATATTATTCAAAAAATCAAAAGACTAATAAATTTGCTTTTCAATGATACCATGTTCCTATACCTAAACCTTCGGGTTTCTTAAGTAGAGCTATTATTTAAAAATTAATTAATTTTGTTAATATAGTTTCATTTCAGGAATTTCGTTACCATGACAATTTTAAAAATTTAGCACGTAAACTCTAATTGGAGGAATTGGAGGAATCTACTAATAAATATAAATTTGAAGACGTTATAGAGATAGTTTAGTTTAACGGGCTAAGTCAGTGGTTTTCAACCTGTGGGGCACGCCTGCCTAAGGGGGGTCAAGGCTGTTGCAAAGGGGGCATTCACCAGCTGTTTCCAAAATATCATTTTGGAATACAAACCAAAAAAGTCGGGTAAAAAAAAATAATATGTATGTATAAAAAGAATAATGGTATTAATTATATATTCTTTTTTTGTATCTTTGTATTTTGTTTTTATTACATTTAAAATTATTATTTCTTATAATAAATAATTATTTTTTTACATATATTTTTACATAATATTGTATATTATTTTATAGCCCATTAAATAAATAATTATAATATCAGTTGAGTATTTATGAAATTAGATTGTTAGAAAAATTAAGGGGGCGCAACAATTTTTTGTTTTTTAAAGATAAAAGGGGGCGTAGGTACAAAAAGGTTGGAAACCACTGGGCTAAGTATTTATTTAACAAATTTGTTGGATAAAAGACAAGAAAAACACTAGTTACTAGTCAATAAAACTGATTTCTGGTTGAGTGGCTTATCATGATATTACAATAAGCCCTTCAATTGATACTTATAAAGTTTGAATATTTCTCATGGCAACGATTTTCTTTAAACGAAACAATTAATCATAATAGAATTATTATCTTTTAAATGGCTTTACTGAAGAAACCAGAAGGTTTAGGTATAGGAACATGATATATCGTTGAATAACAATTTTATTTGGCTTTAGATTTTTAAATAATATAGGTAGGCTCGAGGGTAGGCTTGAATTTAAAATAACAATAATTTTAACGATTTTATAACAATCGGAAATAATTTTTTTTCTGACCTCCCTGTTTGATATCAAATCAGTAGATTTAGATAGAACGAATATGTCGACTTTCCTTAACCTGTATACCAAATTTTAGCTTTCAATATGCCGAATTTATGATTTAACCATGGCTTATTCAAGATAGTATTTTTGTCAATTTTACACATATTTTGTTTTTTATCTCAAAAACTATTAAAAATTGGTAAAGGTTAGTATAATAGAAAAATTTTGAGATATGGAAATAGTTTCTAAAAATATAAAAATATACCAGGAGTTCCATTTAAAAAAACAAAGATGTTACCAGTTTTAGTAAGAAGCGGCAACACTGTAATGGTGAAAATAATTTAGACAGATGGAGCAGGTGCCTTTATTCAAAAATCCATTCTCCATAAACGTCTAACGTGCCATGGCCGTCAATCACCCTGTATATTTCGACAATTAATTATTAAAAAAATATTCTATTTTTCTCTCTGAATAAATTATATAAATTTTTTAACACCTAATTATACTAAATAATACACTGAAATTTATATCGATTCTGTAAATCTGGCAGTCAAACATACAGGTTGGATGAAATGGAAATATATTTCTGTCCAATGAAAACATGTTATGGCTATTATTATATGTGTTAGGATGGACCAAATCTAAGCAGCAAACTTTTGTTTGAAAAATTTCTTGGCTCAGTCAGAAAATTCTGAAATACTTACATCTTCGTACAGACCTTTATGTTGTAGCGAAAAACAAACGGAATGACAAATGAAGACGAAAAATTTTAAACTTATTTTCGGCCAACCGAACAGCAAACGAAACATATTTTTGCATTCCCAGTAATTTTTCAAATATCGATGCTGCACCAGATGATGCACCTACCCGATCCAGTTGCTCAGCTCTTTTTCATTTTAGCATTTTTACGCTGAAATAATGATAGTAACGAACTCATTTTCTTTTTACACTCTTCTGGATCTATATTAATTTGTTGAGTATCCTTCCATGCATCTTGTTATATAATATAATAACTTCTGTTTTTGGTACAATCTAATTAAATCGACTACTCGATTATGTGTGGCAAAATTCTAAATAGTTTTATTAAATAAGTCTTTGCTGCATTCGCCGTTTTGTTTTTGTTCCCGTTCAAACTTGCAAACGCATTCGCACGCGTTTCCTTTAATGTCAGACTAAGAACCGACAACAGATGGATCGACAGCGAAGCGAACGAGAACGTAAATGCGAACAGCCATGGTTTGCAATTCAGTTTGCAAACACGTTTGTAGCCCGTCCAAACTAGCGTTAAGTTTGCCTTTCGGTTCGTTGTTCCGTTTGTTGTTCGGCGCAACGTTCAGGTCTGTATGAGGCTTTATAAATTTAGATTTCAGAGATCAGATATAATTTTTAACATTGAAAATGTTTCTGTTATCCTATATAAGGGAGCCCAAATCGAATTAAAATGCTACATTTGCCACACCATGACGTCATATATACAAGGGTATAGGAAATCTCGGCGCAGCGGCGGCAGTCGGCCAGCGCGCGCAAAAACCATTACATCGCTAATTTTGTTTAATGATATATCTTTATTAGTTTAAAAGCAAAAAATATGGGGTTTGCTTTGATACCTTGTCAAGACATAAGCGAAACTTTTAAATTGTTTCTTTTTTTCATTTAGGCCTTCGTTTTTCGTTAAATGAAAGTTATATTAAAAAAAATCTATTTTTAAACCAAATTTTCGCATGATTGAAATGATTATTCATGTTTAAAGTTTTTTTTTGGTCATAAGCGCTAATGGAAATGTTTTTTTGTAAATAATTATAAAAAATTACTCCCTACGAAGACTTTATTGTGTACTGGATCAAAAAATAAGTATTTGTTTTCTCTATACGGTGGTATTAATATATCGATTTTTGATGATAGTGCCTTTTTACCCTGTTTAATTTTGTACTACTTTCGGAATAAGGGTCCCCATATCATGTACTGTGATGTACTGTACTTCCATCCCTGAAAAATTCAGCTTGTGACACCGAAGTGAGAGGTAACGTCAAAATAAGCTTTAATCTACCTACATCATCATAGGTAGGTGTAGGTACTCTAGGTAAATTCTACCTAGACAGTAGCTGAACTAGCTGACAGTAGTAATTAATTTGTTATCCGATAAGTAGTTGTCATTATATAAGTTTAATCGTCTTATACCTCCTATAACGGTAGGTTTTGGATTTTTCCTGATTGGTTTGTTAAACAAAAATATACTGGGCATATAAATGTCTGTTACAGGTTAATTCGTTAAAGAAATATGTTACACACATATTATTTTAATAATAATAGTATAATAGTAATGGCTATATTATGTTATAACACATTATTGAATTAACAATTGAAAACAGTATTGAATGTACTTATTTTAACCAATGCATTGTTTTGTTTTTTTAATCTCACAAATAAGAAATATTTTATAGTTTTTATTATAAAAAACAGTGATTATACAATTTATTTACACCCCTTACACTGTTTTCTGTAAGGGGTGTAACCAGGAGTATATTTCGTAACCTTTTACGATATAAGAGGGCACAAAGTGTTTTATTACTTAATGCTTAAAATTTAATAATATATTTGTACATAAAATAAAATAGACTAGAAAGTCAATTAATTAATATTGACGTAATTACTAAATAAGTACAAGATTTTTTTTCTAATTATTTTAGTGTATTTTTAGTCACCGAATTATAAAGGAGAGATATCCAACCATTGCATTATTTTACTCACAAATAAATGTTTTATGGTTTTTATTATAAAACAACGATTAATTTATTATACACCCCTTAACCCAAACACTCCAAGGAGGATATTTCGTGACCCCGTATTTAAAGTGGACAAGGTTTATTAGTCAATGTTTTAATTACCCAGCGTCTTTAATAAAAATCTAATGTAATTTTTCATAGAAATGATCTGACATGAAAAGCAAATTTTATCAAAAAACTTTTTGATTATCTACAAGGAGTAAACCGCTGACAAATGTCTGTATACTAATGCCAAAGTAATGCCAAAAATACAAATTAAATACCAAATTTCTCATATAATGCCCCACTAATGCCAAGCTGATTCCAATATAATACCACTAATACCACGAATAATATGTAACACATTTGTTTCACGAATTAACCTGTAACAATACTGGTAGGTACGTGCACAGATTTTTTCCTAGGTAACTTAAAAGTCGTTAAAAAGTCTAATTATATTTAAAGAAGATATAATTCCAACAAATTACATTATAAGGCCAATAATGCACAAGTAATACCATTAAAATTTTAGCGTTTTTAACTTGTGTAACATATTTCTTTAACGAATTAACCTGTAACAATAGTGGTAGGTACGCGCACAGATTTTTTCGCTAGGTAACTTATTAAGTCGTTAAACAGGCCTATAAAAGCTATAACAACATAGGTAACTAATATTTATAATTTAATTCGAGTTTTAATCTCAAATAATAAATGTTTTTACTGGTGTATTTCTGAAGTGTTCATTATTAAAAGTAGATATTCTTCAAGTTATGCGAAGTAATAAGTAATGTTTCCGGTGAGACCGCGTATATGTCACCGGATTCTGGTTAGTATAAAGACTTTTTCTATAGAAAGAGTTTTTTCTATATTTTCCTTTCAAAATAAGACTAATTTCTTCTTATTCTTTTAAATATTACAGTGTTTCTTTTTCCTAAAATGTTATACTTAATTTTCGCTTAAAATTAAAAAATCACAAATGGAGGAAAATATACGTTATTGAATAAAGTTTATACAAATCACTTTACCATAACAAAAAAGTAAAAACATGTCATGGCGGAAGATATTCAGGTGGCATTTCACACATTTATCTATTAAAATCGAGATTAAAATAATAAACTTGCGTAACATGTTATACACGAGATAGAAAGTTTCAGAATCGATTAATACGCAATACGCTACGCAGTCAACTTATTCCTATGCGCGGATGAGCGTCTTCAAGACTCTTCCTTCGGCCAGGGTCACGACGCCGCCGAAGAGGAATCGGCCTACGTTTGGCTAAACAGGCTGGACACGGTGGAGTACGATATTGGCGAGTCTGAATATTTATAAAAATTTGCAAAGTAAAATATGTTGGAAAAATAATTAGTCCATACATATATAAAAGCTCAAAGGGTTTTTTTGTTGCATCCATCCCGCCGAAAGCGCTTTACCAATCTTGATGATTCTTTTTTTAAATGAAAGGTATATATGTGTAGATTTGTTATGAAGTATTTTTATAGTGCTTAATGGCTATTTCTTTGTGTAAAACGACTAAATACTAAAACATACCTGAAAACACCTACACACAATACCTCCAGAAATAAATTAGTTGTCATTGTCAGTGGTGTGTCAGTTAGATTATATATTACGTTTTTAGATATTTTAGAGTGAGTTGATGCCGCCAGCTTTAGATACATAAATATTAGCACAAAGGTTCGTTTAAACGACATTAGTGAATTAGCTACACAAAGCGATTTTAGGAAATTCATCCTCTTAGAGAGTAAAATTATCTCGGAACAGTTTGTTGTATGAAAATTCCTTACTATTTCGTCTAGAAGAATGAAATCCTACAAAAAGAATTAGAAGAAATTTTTGAAATTCATCAACCAAATGGGTAAAGTTAGTAAAAATTTATATAAAACTTGGTGACGTCTGGATTATACACATAAAAATTGGCACAAAGGTAAAGCGAATTTATGAAATTTATACCCTTAGGGAGTAAAATAGGGAATGAAAGTTTGCTGTACGAAAATGCAATACTATAACATTATAAACCAGACAGTATAAAATTTTATACAAGGGTTTATTTAGTGACATCATAAGGAAATATATCTTCCTCAATTATCCTTCAAAGAATAAAAAATAACCTATAAAGAGAGTATTAGTGCTCTTAATAAATAAAAAAAAGATGAAAAATAAAAAACATCTATATGTTCACTAGCTCTCTATAAAGAAGTAAAAAATCATTTAAATCAATGCATAAACGATTCGAGGTGTAACGCGAACGTAGTTGCGAGAAAAAGCTAGTAATTTATTAAATTATTTTATTTAACTCATTAATTTTCATTGAAAAGGAATTTTTGTAATTCGCCACTATATTAGTTAAAAACTAAGAAACTCATATCAAATTTAAGTTTTGCGATTTTGACTTATACTTTTTATAAAATCTGAACACATTTTAAAAGAAAAAAAGTTTTTGATAATATTTGTGTAGATTGACTACAAGTTGTATAACATAAATTTCTACGACCGGTCTACCTAGTAGTCTGCAGCATCGCCTTGTAGGTGCAAACGTGGGCCTGTTAATCTGTGACGTGACGCACAACAGCCAAGAAAAACAGAAGCGTGGCTAAGAATTTAGTAATTTAATAAAAAGTCTTTTAGATACAGTAGTAGGTATTAAAAAGTTTTGTGTTTAAATGGGGTTTGCCTTTAACAGTTAAAAAATTATATCGCGAAGTGTAACTTTCCGTAAGAATTCTTTATCTGTGATTGATCATGATCTGTCATCATGTTAACCTGATGTTTTGTATGTTATTTTGTTTTTTTCGAGGTTTTTTTGCTTGCTTGTTTTACGGATAGGTGCGATCGCATAATTATTATTGATAATGTTTTATTTAATTTTAACATTACTACTTTTTCAGTGAACCTTTAAATCTGTTGTTTTTGTTAAGTTCGTTATTTAAACATATGTATGTAATACACTCATATTAACACTAATCATATTTTTACGTTTTTATTCATCATTTTCAATGCCCCCCGGTTGCATCTTTGTAAAGGACTGTGATTTTTTTTCTATACAGGGTGTCCCAGAAATAAGTGCAAGTATTTTACCTGGTAGTATAGTTCAACCTCAGAAACACGCCCATGAGGTTTTTTTCGCGAAAAAAACATTTTGAGAATTCGAAATTTTTTTTAGAATTTATTTTAGCTTTTAGTAAAAAAAAACATAATTTCTTGATAATATGGCAACATAGGTATTAGATTAAATTTACCAAAAAGAAAATCCAGGAAAGATCTAGTGGTTCTCAAAATTTTAGCAAAAAATATTTTTTTTTGGAAATCTTCACAGTAAAATAACACCGTTATTTTGGACTTATTTGAAGAATGATAAAGAGAAAATATGTTTCTTTTACCGAGATCTACCATAAGTCATATGTCAAGTTTTGACATTTCGCTTGAAAAAAATCGTATTTTAAATTTCAATCTAGAGTACCATGGCTGTGTTAAAAACACTAATTTTTAATCAGGGAGCCTTGAAAAAATAGTTTTGATCGTTTAATGTTATCTTGAATTGTGTCTTGTCCTGGCCGGTTAAAAATGCCGAAATCGTATTTTTAATCTCATTGTGGCTCTATTTTCAATCTCGTGTGGCTCATTAGCGTACTTGGAAATAGCATTTTTTTACGAGTAATTTGATACCACACACTTGGTATTTCGAGTGAAATTGTCGTTATCAACCGCATGTTACATTTTCAAATAAACCATATGCGAAAATGTCAAAAGTTGACATGTGACATGTCATTCTATTCAAAGTGTCATTTTCTATCGAATGAAGTAGAAATATATCAAGGATGCCATTTATAATTCAAAAAGTGTAGTCATTTCTGGTGAAACAGGAAGTTGCCAGTAACAATTGAATACGTCAATCAATCCTAATTTATGTCTTATACTAACATACCAAATCTCGTTATTTTATCGAAAAAAAAAATTATAGATATGAGCTACTTTTTAGACGCACCCGGTATTTTTTTTCTTTGAATAAAAATGCATTAGAGACAGAATCGACATCATTAACAACCATATTTGACGGTTCTGTTTGGCGTTTCAATTGGCCCATTGAATTTGACTTGAAAATGTCAAAAAATGAATTACCGAAATTTTATTAAAAATTTTTAAAAATGTGTGTACAGGGTGGGTCAAATTCGACGCTTTTAAATGGAAACACCTTTTTCTATAGGAGATAGACAAAAACTAATATCGGTGTCTGGAGCTCAATTTTTGTCAAAAACATGATGGTGAAAACCGTATATCGATATCTGTTACCGTTTCGGAGTTACGGGGTGTTTTTCAAAAATATGCATTTTTAACAAATCACTGTAACTTTTTTGCTATGGAAAATTTTGTATTTTTATTAAAACATTTCCAAAGCACCTTTTACGTAAAATTTAATGGTTTATAAGTATAATTTTTTAAAATTAATAATTTAAAATTATCAACAGAAAATTTGATTTTTTATATGGGACACCCTGTATATTTTTAATTTATTGAAAAGGATTTAAAATTACCTTTCCAAAAATATAACATACTTGATATTTTGCTCGATTCCTCTTCGAGATATAGAGTATATAAAAATTCGCCCGCTTTAAATAAGTAGGCTTTGAACGGCACCGGCTGTAATGCAAAAAAAATCTAGGTGTGGGCATCAATTAAAACGAAAATAATATTTGCTATGAGTGATGCAGAATTTTATAACAATTTTAAACATATTTAACCAACATCAACACATTTAAACTATATCTAATAACAATAAAAATAAATAGCAAACCAAGACATGAGATTTTGCTACAGGTGTTCGACATATCAACCGTCTTCTGTTATGGACAGACAGGGCAGTTTTTGAACATGTCTCGCGGAATTCATTATCTCAGTGGGGGTGAAAGATACCCTCTCATAACTGCTAATTATTTCTAATTCTTGTCTAGATTATACGGAAGAATAAGGAATATTCTTCCGCAAATATATCCATAGGATTAGATCCATGGGCACTAAGTCAGGCGGCCTCGACGGCCAACGGCTGGGATCTTGGTTAGCTATTCAATTATTCTTGAAATTGGCTGTAAAAATTTGCTGATAACTTCAGCGTTCAGAGGCGGTGCGTCGTCTTGCTGGAAAAATATGTTTTCGAGTTCCATTAAGGGCATATCATCAATAAGGGGTCCAAAGCCTACTAATTAAAAGTGGCGAACTTTTAAAAATTCTGTATTTCGAAGAGGATTATAACAAAATATCAAGGGTGCTATATTTTTGGAAAGGTAATTTTAAATTATTTTCAGTTAATTAAAAATATAGAGGGTGTCCCAAATAAAAAATCAATTTTTCTGTTGATAACTTTTAAATTATTAATTTTAAAAAAATTATACTTAAACCATTAAATTCTACGTAAAAAGGTGCTTTGGAAATGATTTCATAGAAATACAAAATTTTCCATAGTAAAAAAGTTACAGCGATTTGTTAAAAATGCACATTTTTAACAAATCGGTAACAGATATTGATGTGCGGTTTTTACCAACATGTTTTTGATGAAAATTGAGCTCCAGACACCGATATTAGTTTTCGTCTCCTATAGAAAAGGGTGTTTCCATTTAAAAGCGTCGAATTTGACCCACCCTGTACAGGGTTGCGCCTCTTATACGACGCGGAGGCTCCAGGGAGAACGACAGTTTATATTGAAATGAAATGTTGTGAATATATGTAGTGTAGAATATGTAGTTTGATTGAGAGCACTTTTTAAAAATATAGAGAGTTCTACAGGGTGTCCTCAAAAAAAGTTATATATCAAAGTTGTGTTTTTTGTAATGGGACATCCTATATATTAATTCATTTTCGGATTTTGAGAGAAAAATAAACTTCAGTTTTATTAGACGAGTATATGACTAAAATGCAAGGTTTTTGACAAAGGTTTGCAAGGTTTTTTCTAAAAATAAAGAACATTTTTCAAATTGCAATAGAAGCTACCTAAATTGAAATTTGCCCGGTATAGCCTAATATGTAGTTAAAATAACTATTGTACTTTAATCAAATTAAGACTTGACCCAGAAAGTTATACAGGGTGTAACAAAATTAATATTGAACATTGGTCACCCCTATAAACAAGTTACTCTATTTAAATAGAACACCCAGTATATTATTTCGATATTCAATGGGGAATTCATATTTGTTCAAAATACTATTAAGGTTGCCTAACCCCCAAATAATAATTTACCTAGATATTTCCATTTTTATGATTTATTGTCTAGATCTTTATTATTTGATGAAATCTAGGTGGCTGTGATATGTCTGATGTTTCTTCAACATATCTGTATAATTAGTCCAACTATAACAACTAATTATAATTTTGTGTCAGTTAAAAAACTCAGAAATTATCCGAAAATACCAACTTATCCTACATCAGAGAATTCATATGATTCTATTAGTTGGTGCACCAATTAATAGAATACTTAACTGCCCTGATTTTATCTAGTCTGATTACGACAGTGTTTACTTGTTTACAAGACTTGACCAACAATTGTGGACAACATGAGAAAAAAATTGTGGCTGCTTTTCGAAGTATAACATATGCCTTTTAACACGAAAAAATCTTTTGTAAAGAGAATTATTTTATGCAGTTAAGAGGAAAGAAAGCGGATTTGATTTCATCTAGCTAATTTTTGTCACATAATTATAGGTTTATGTCTAGTTTTAATTCTTTAATGCTTAAAATATGTTTTAAAGTAAAGTAAAGTAAAGTTTATTTATCAAAAAGTAAAGATTTAAAAAAAAATAAAACTAAAGTTCCTGAAAAATATGAAAACAAAAATAAATAAAGCTATTCCTTAGTTATAGATTTTCTAATTTGATAAATAAACTTAGTTGCTCACCAAAGAAATAAATCTTGTCGGTGAGAAAACTATTTCTATTTAGCAATCAAGAAAACAAACAAGTATACAAACAAATAAAGGGAACAAAGAAACGACAAAGCTAAATTTTTTTTTTCGTGTCTAGATCAGGATTTTTGTGTCAAAATAGGTTTTTTATTTCTACTCAGGGTTAAAGTCATGTTCGGAAAATAGAATCTGAATTGGGTTATAATATTTCTGTTTTATTCACTTAATTATAAGACGGTAAATTAAATTGCTTTTTTTACATTAAGTGTAGATATTAATTATCCATACTATTTATTCATAAGGGCATTAATTTTATTTCTTCCCTGATTTAGTAGCCATATTTTTAATCTTGATTTGAATAGATTAATAGAATTTAGAGTTTTTATACTAGGTGGTAGCTCATTGTGTATGTTTGGACTAATATATGTAAAATATATTTGTGCTAATGAGCTCGGGAGAGTGCCTGTTAGAGTTTTTTGTTTGGTGTAATGCTCATGTTGGATGGGTTTAAGGGTGTCTTTTTTCTTGTATTGCCTTATGGCGATGCTTTGCACGTCTGATGTCAAAAATTTTAGATTCTTCAAACAATAAATCAGTTGGATATAATCGGTTTTTGTTATATATAAGTTTTAGTATCCATTTTTGAATATTCTCTAATATTTTAAGATGAACATCAAGTACACCACCCCAAACTATTATCTCATATGTTAAATGTGGCTGCACAAGCGCTAGATAAAGTATCTTTAAATAGGGAATTTCAAAATAATATTTCAGTTCTTTGAAATTGCGTATTAGACCTCTTAGTCTGTTGCTAATATAGTTGGTATGCTCATTCCACTTTAGATGAGAGTCTAACATGACGCCTAGGTACTTTATTTTAAACTTGGATTTTATTGAGATAGTAGTAGTTGCGTTTATTTGAATGAAGATTTCATTATACTCTGGAGGGAGTCGCGGTAACACCCATAGGGCATGAAATAAGTTTTCTCAAAGTTAATGGTAAGGATATGGTTACTGTACCATTGAAAATTTTTTTGAAGATCAATTTAGACAATTATTTGAAGTGTTTTCCTACTTTTTTCTCTGTAGATTATTGCAGAATCATCAGCAAAACATACTAGTTCCCCAGAAGAGCCGATGTTGAACACATTATTTATATAAAGTATAAACAATATCGCCCAATAATTAATACGCCCAAAACGATACCCTGTGGAACCCCGTATTCAACCTCAGCCTCTGCACTTGTAGTTTCACCAATTTTTACGCTTTGGGTGCGGTCACACAAATAACTTTTAAACAGTTTGAGAGCTGTGCCTCTTATACCAGAATTCTCAAGTTATCAAAGTCAATTCTTTCAAGTAAATTCTCAGTTAAATGTGTATCTTTTTATTACCGTTGAGTGTTTTACTCTACACCTCCGTCATACATCGGATCTCCATCTAATTTTTGTTAAATTAACGAAAGATATATCACAGCCACCTAGATTTTTCAAATAATAAAGATCTGACGCAAAATAATAAAAAATAAAATATCTAGGAGAATCGTTGTCTGAGGACATCGGATGAGGATCGTTGTAGGCAATCTTATTAATATTTTGAAGATTACAACGAAATTTACGGTTCATTTTCACAAAATGTGAAATATATCAAAATCATTACAGTTTAAACATATGCTTCTTTAATAAAACTCACCTTTGTTTTTTTTTCTAGAATTAAAAAATTAATTAATATGTAAGGTGTTCCATTATCAAAAACACAACTTTGATGTGTTACTTTTTTTGGGGACACCCTGTATAACTCTATATATTTTTTAAAATGCTTTCAATTAACCTATATATGCTCCCAAAATTTCATTTCGGTATAAACCATCGTTTTCCTTGGAGACTCAGCGTCGTATTAGAGGCGCCACCTTGTCTGTGTCAATGGGCTCTTTCACAAAAAATAAAATACCCAATTCAAGGACAAAATCTAAAATAGAAGACTATTTTCAGTGTATTTATCAAAAAAAAAATAGTGCCAGGAGATTGAATAATTTTTTTATAGGCTCTCAAAATTGCTTTAATTTGAAATAATTTTAAAGTGCCAATTGATGACGTATGAAAAATACGTCCAATAACATCGCAGAAAGACGCTCAGCTCGTGCGTGCTCAAGTCTAAACGCACCATTACATGCTCTGTTCCAAATTGTCACGGGAATAGAGGGGGTCCCAAGGTTTCTGCTTTTATATTCCCCAAAAATGACGAGCTTCGTAAAAAATGGTTGACAGCTATTAAAAGAGATAATTTCACTCCTACTAGTAGTTCTCGGGTAAGAAGTGCATTAAATATGTCTCAAAAAGGCCAAAGGCCAAAGCCTCTGTTACCCTAGTGAGTATGTAGTTATGGCTACTGCTTACACTTACCTCACTATAAGTAAAATATTGGAAGAAGAATCAAGCTTTTTACATCAGAAAGATCACAGAAAGATACTGACAACATTGACATTTGAAAATATAAATGGCCTGGATGTAAGTCTTTTTTTTAGGTCACAATTGCCCCTCACATACGTCAGAATTTATTATTAAATCCATCTTGTTCAGAATATCCAATATTTTATTCAAAAATTATGCAAAAAAAGGAATGACGTCTTTAACACAAAGACAATGCCCTATGTAAAGAGAAAGAGTAAAGAAAACTAAGCTAAGCGTAAGTTTTATTTACGAACCCCCAAAAAGGTTTTTTTTTCTATATAAAATCTTAAAACACATATATTTTTTAGTTATCCTCACCTATATTATAGTTTAAATTTATTCCCATTTGTGTAATGCTGCAAAACATAGAAAAAATATTCCATATTTTTTGACCCAAGCCAGTGTAGTTTATAATTCCAAGAGCATTTACCAAGGGTTTTACTAAGACAAGTAACTTCCTATACTGTCCATACTCCATAATAGTATATATTTATCAAACGTTCAGTAAATTCTAAACTATGGTAGTTGTTAAGTGTTTGCAATTGAATATTTAGTTTATATTGCTATTTTCTGTCATATGTTTCTGGTTATTTCTTTTTCCGATGATTTTGAACACCCTATATATGCTACCTCAAGTTTGAATATTTTAACACTACCCATTTTCTGAGAAAGCAGACCTTTTTATAAAAAGTAACTAACTGATGTTTTCATAAAAGTAATAATACAAAAAATTCCATACTTATGTGGAGAACTTTAGACTCCCTGTATATTAAAAAATTAGTGAAATATTACGTAATCTAACTCGACATTTGTGTGAAAAATGTCTATTTGGAAATAAAACAGGTTTTAAAATACGCGCCAAATAACGCACTTCTATCTCCGCCATTTTGGAAAAGGTTGAATGGGATTTTGTGGAGGTGGTGGTGGGTCAGCATGGTGGCCCGGCCTTGTTGCCGCTTTTCAACATGTCAGGTGTGACGTATTAAAAATAAAGTGCGGATTTTTATTCTGGGCTTTTTTGTTTTTATTTATTTTCTTAAGAACGACTTCAAATTTTTCGAAAGTGAGATAGCAGAAAATTCTAGAATTAATTGCTTTATTCAATTATGCTAATTCCAAAATATAGTGAAAGAGCCCATTGCTGTCCTCCATTCGCGAACTTCAAGTTCCAGTGCTTTACGCCCTGGGCTACTCGAGAACGGTCCTGAAAGGAGCTGTGCGCAATAGCCTGGTGCCTTCATATGGCGCGGAACAGTCCTGGAACTTTATGACTCAATTGAATGGAGTGAGAGTATCGCGTTCTTGAACAGTTCAGAGCTGCACAACTGCGTGAATGGAGGACAGCAAATGTGTTAATGTCAATTAATGTGATTAAATGTATGGACATATGTTACTGACGAGATATATCTACGTTCAATGGTAAGTTCATTTTTATTGTAAAGAAATATAATTTAAAAGTATTATTGTTATATTGTAGTTCCTCGAAAAAGATCAAAACGTTGAAAAACTATTAAGTATTAAGTTAATTCTATTTGAATTGTATTAATTAAATGCAAATACCAAGAATAACTTAACCATAAGTATCTAATATTTGTGTTATTAATTATTATAACTTATCAATTTTTTTAAAAATGTATTTCTCTTAAGGTGAAAATCGACCGTCGCGCGTTGGTAAAAAAAAGTTGAAAGAATAACTTAACCATAAGTATCTAATATTTGTGTTATTAATTATTATAACTTATCAATTTTTATTAAAAATGTATTTCTCTTAAGGCAAAAATCGACCGTCGCGCGTTGGTCAAAAAATTGTACGAGTACCTAAATATTTATTTCTATAACCACTTTGTAAGTATCTAAACTTTTTCCGTTCGGCGAGTCGATCGTCGTATCAAAAAATTGTACGTGTACCTAAAAACCAATTTCGATGCTATGATTACGTTGTAAAAGAATCTAAACTTTTTTTTCGCAATCGACAGTCCGTCGTGTAAAAAAATTGTACGAGTAACTAAAAATTTTATTTTGCTGCTGTAACCACGTTGTGGAACTTTTTGTACTTATATATTTATGTGTGTATATGGTTATTTCGCATCTAAAAACGTTGCGAATTTTCAAGAGCAATTTTGTTTTTCTTTTCTTTATGGGGAACATGTTTGTGGCTCTGAAAAGAGCCGATTTGTTTATTCCTGGAGTATGTCGCTAGTTAGATAAATTACTTGGAACCGGTGTAATTAGTTACGGGTTTGGTACCTTCACTAATGGCGTGCATAGCCAATTCACTAGGTAAAAAAGCAACGTCACTAAAGTCTTAAGTTCTATAAGAATTTAATAGCATTTATTGACAACGTAAAAGAAAACCTACAAGTTATATTGAGTTTTCCCTACATTAAATTTTACACGTTTTAAGCAAAATTAAAATGGTACTAGGTACAACCATATTAGGTCTCTGACCTAAATTTTGTTAACTCATATATTATTGGGAATATCCAAATAATTTTCAATAATATTGGAAAACTAGTTTATTTAACAGCATATAACTATGTACATATTTCTTTATATATTTTCTTTATTCTTAGGATCATGTTTAGGAAAAGGAGTACCAGAGAGCTTTGACCTGGGTAATAAATATATTTCAATAAGTATTGTTCTATTTTTTTGTCTACTCTCAGTCTACTATTGTTAACTCGTTACTGATTTCTCTGCTTAATCTCTAAACTACACACATTACATACCTTTTTCTCTATTACTCGTATTGTTTATACAATAACTTGTTTCCATTAACTCTGCATTTTACAGTGTATTTTATTTATACCATTATCATCATGTTATGTAAAGAGTATGGTCATTTTAAAAGTGATTCTATTTTGCATGGATTTTTTTAATAATATTCACATTATTACAATTTATTGTTCTACAGTCTGCATGATTAATGCTGTCTTGGTCTTGATCTTTCACAAAAAGCAAGATTAAAACCAAGCCCAAAACTAGCGTAACATCTGCAAGTCAAGATCAAAACGAACAGCATGCAAAATTCTCGCGGTCGTGCATTTTTTACGTTTATAGATAATAATTAAAAAAATAACAAAATTTTTATTTACTCAGCTCTTCCCCTAAAATTTATTATCAAAAAATTAATTAAAAAAAAATCCGGAACTATTGATTGCCAACGTATATGTATGTATGTGATTTATAGTAGCCATCAACAATAAGAAATGTTCTTATATTGCCGTATAAGTTTTAGAACTAATATTTTTTTAGACCATTCAAATAATTAAATGTCTTATTTAATTACTAATTATTATTAAATAGTTCACTGCAAAAGCTCACTGAAAATAGTTATTTCCCAATTTTGGCATAACATTTTAGGGAGCAATCAGTGGCGTAGCGTGGGTAGGGGCGCCCAGGGCGCAGAGACTCTACAGAAGAGAGGTTTGCCGCCCCTACAGTATCCGTCTACCGCGTTTGTAACCATTTTTTGCCACCCTGTTTGTATTTGGAGGGCCCCCCTCCGCCACCGCCTTGCTACGCCACTGGGAGCAATGCTGATTCTATATACAGTGTCTTCCTCAATGACATGCTAATATTTAAGAGGGTGATTCCTGGACCTATTCTAAGAAAAAAATATATAGTGTCATAATAATATAGTATCATATAGTGTTAGTGTCCTAAACGTCCTAACTATTGAGATACAGAATCGTAAAATTTTCTAAAAATAAACTTATTTTCATAATAACTCTGATGTTATTATAGATATTTTTACGAATTGTAATACACATCTTTTATACATAAAAATGCCTATTTTGATCTACAAAATAAATGAAATTTTAATCAGTGGCGTCGATACGTGTTTTGCATTGAATATTTTTGAAGGAAAAAATGGCACGCTACCGACTTCTCTTAGAATAAAAATTATTTTCAAAAATCTTTATTTATTTCTAAACAATTTACTGTTCTTAATTTTTTTTATTCGCCGCATAGTTTTTGCTTAAACAAATAAAAGTAATGTTATTCCAGGGTCAAATCAGTCAGGGTTTCTGCATCGGCTGGATGGAAATTAAGAGATACAACACAGACACAACACGTTTTTTTTGTACCCCAAAAAACAATTTTTAAGCATAGAAGACATGTATGAAATTTCATAAAGATAACTGTAAACTTTAGTTACTTTTATGGACTCGTAACTACTAGTTACTTTTGGTAATAGGACTCGTTACTTTGGGCTCGTTACTTTAGTTACTCGTTACTTGGTACTTAGTATCGTTACTTTATAATCGTTGTTTTGTGTATAGGTTGGAAGACTTGGGCTTGAAGTGGAACTTCGTTACCTATTGTGCGCGGCGATCTTCGTTGCATGCTCGGTTTAACCTATAAGGGTTTTCTACTTTCTTCTAGTGTAAGGGCTTAATAGGATAATTTCAATACTCGGTATTCAAGTACTTAATAATATGTTTTTAATAATATGTATAATATTTTTATAATGATATGTTAAATAAAACTATGTACTATTAATAAAATTAAAAATAAAAGAAAACAAATCAAACAAAGAAAATATGTGTATAATAAATATAAAGTATTTTTTTATATTTTTTTTCTTATTTTTTTTATTTTTATTTTTTTTTTATTTATTTCATTAAAGAGTGAAAATAAAAAAAATGTATATATTTTTGTTAAAATGTAAAAATATTAAAAAAATGTATATTCCTCTGTGGCGGATTCATCTCTTCAAAAAAGTCCTTTGGATTAACGCCAGCAGTGTTTACTAAAAATTACTATTTTTATTTTGTAGATTTTTTTACAGTGTAAGTGGCGAAATGTCTATTCTCTTTTGAAGAAGAAACATATTTGCTCTGCTTTTTCAGATGTTAACATTTTTTGTGACTAACGTGAATCCATTTTTAATTAATATCTAAGACATGTTAATCTAAATAAACAATTCTATTCCATAAATAAAAAGCGACAACAAACGGCAAAGGGACAGATCGCCTCCGGGTCGGCATGAGCCAATCCCCATAATAATTGTAATAAAAATATCACACATTTGCCATCCAAAACACCGGCCGGCGTCAAGTCAACACTTTAAACATAAACATATTGTTAAGGTCAAGGTGTATTACTGGTTGCATAACCGCCACGGTGCATTGAGGAACCTGGCGAATTCGACAGAAAGTAAAAGAAAATTACAGAATTCTTTAGAAAATTCCAGAAACCATCGCCAGGGGGTATATAAGGCAGGCGCTTTGACAGTTGGCAAGTCTGAAGATAGTCTGAAATCTGAAGTTTGATAATACCGCGAAATACCGTTAGAGTAATAGTAGTTGCATAAATTGTGTTGTAAATAGTATAAGTTGTGTGTACAGAGTGAGACAAATAAATTCGTTAAGTATTTTATCGTGAGTTTAAATAGTGGACCCACGGAATCCGTAACAATATTAATAACAACTAGACCTATGTCGAAGTAAGGAATATTTCAGTATCGAGTTTCGAGTCCTCGGTTTGTGCATTTCCAGGGATTACGATTACTGCCGGCGCAAAAGTAACGAATTAACTTAGTAACGAGTAACGAGTCCTAAATTCAAATAGTAAGCGTTACTTCGAGTCCTCATAAAGTAACTGTTACTTTGTAACGATTACTTAGAATTTTTACATCACTAAAGGTAACTACAATAACATTAGAGTTAAAATGAAAAAACTATTTTTTAGAAAATTTTACCACCCCGTATCTCAAAAGCTAAGATGTTTAAGACATACGTTTTTTTCTTAAAATAAGTCCAAGAATCAATCCCTTAAATACTAGCAAGTCATTAAGCAACACCCTGTATATGTATATTTTGATAAATACAATTTTCATCCGAAAAATATTGTTTCCTTGTGTCATTAGTATTAAAATACTTAAAATGCTATTTATTTAAAGATTTTCTACGTAGAAAGTGTTTCTAGTAAAAATATTAAATAAAAAAAAATATATTATACAAGTGCAAGACTTGCAAGACTCTTGTAGGAAGACCAAGACCATGACTGGCCCCACAGTCTTGATCTTGCACTTTCATATCACTAAAGAAAACAACCTATCAGCTTAATAACGACAATAAAAAATCAGTCCAATCTGAAAATCTATGTTACTCTTACTTTCTAACTTTAATTTAAAATCTATAATTATACATACATAAATAAATAATAGCATGTTAAAGATATATTTTTTTAAATTTATATTGTAGTTCGCCCTGATAGGCCTGGTAAACCCATCCTTCTGCAAAATGCCGATGGAACACCGGATTTGGTGACCTTACGATGGACACCACCAATCAACGATGGTGGATCACCCATATCTGGATACCTAGTAGAACACCGTCGAGTTGGGTCACCCCACTGGGTACGGGCGACACCTCTACCAACACCATATCCGGAAATCACACTTAGTGGTCTAGAACCAGGGTAAAATTTAATCAAAATACTAAATTAGTTGCTTATTATATAGGGTTTCTCAATATTCCGTGGACAAACAACTACTACGTATTTTTGGAAGCAAAATAAATTCATTGGACACAATTTACCACTATACAAAAGTGCTTCGTTTGTCCGTTAAAGTGCATTAAACTTTAAAAAAATAAGCACATTTTTTAAGATATTTGAAGAAAAGGTATTCCGACTTGAAGGAGATTTGGAGTGCTTATGATTTGCTAAGAGCTTTAATATTTGACTTTCACAAAAAAAACAAGAAAAAATACGATAACGGTATAAACCACCCCCACCCCTACATCAATTTTAGTAGAAATATTTTTCAACACCACCGACTACTGATTTTTTTTTTCGTAAAATGGTCCTCCTAGTATTTACCACATTTTTTGTTGCTTGGAAAAAAACCCACATTTTGAGGGATTTTTTTTCAAAGCAGGACTACAAAATATGCAGAAAATTCCAATATTCCGTGGACATTGAACAACTATCTACGTATTTTTTAATCAAAATAGCACACAATTTATTTCTTTACAGAAGTGCTTTTCGTTAGAGGACATGCATGAATCGAGCAACGGCCTAGCTACGTTGAAACACCGGTTCCCATTAGAACACCGAAGTTAAGCGACGTAAGGCGATACTGGTGGATGGTGACCGGTTCGGAACTCTGTATCGTGCAGTTG
The DNA here is from genome assembly GCF_002938485.1 of Sitophilus oryzae. Taxonomy (NCBI): domain Eukaryota; kingdom Metazoa; phylum Arthropoda; class Insecta; order Coleoptera; family Curculionidae; genus Sitophilus; species Sitophilus oryzae. The sequence goes on from NW_022147567.1 coordinate 1,720,698, forward strand.
TTCAAGGGAAAAGTGTAAAATGTATTGATACACACTGCTCATTCACGCCGGTTCGAGGCCGGATGAGATCGGATATCTCGTGAGTAAGAGTCGACATAGACACTTGCCAAGTCGGTAGACCATTGACCATGATATGGCCGAGAACCGCGGTTCGGATTCCGCGTAAACAAAGTAGGCGCCGCGGCCGTCCAGATTTGCCCTGGCAGCAAAAAGGAGACGTTAACTGAAATCTTTACTTTTTACATGCATGAATCCAAAATAAACCCAAACGTTAATTAATTTAAAATTTATTTATTCTTTTAAGTAGTTTTTTTATGAAGCTTATTATTGTCAAATCACATTTGTGATATTAACAGTGATGCATATAGGGGGGTTCAGGGGTGTTTCATAATTAGTTTAAATAATATTGAGAAAAGGCAGAAGAAAGAAAAATATACTAATAAATTATCAAATTAAGTTTATTATATCTGGTTTATTATACACTATTGTCACGGATATATTTTAAAGGGGAGTTAATTTTCTTATATTTATTTTAATCATGCATCTTGACAATATGGTGAATGTGGTGATTTATTATTTTTATTTATAACCTTGAAGATGACACGTTAATAAAATATAACAATACATTTCTTAATACATATTAATTATTTATTTATTTTCTATTTACAAGTAAAGTAAATGTGCGTTAACTTTAAATCACAATTTAACTTCATATTGTTGTATTTTTACCCAAATGTAATATTTTGTAAATAATATCTTTGATCTTGAGGTATTATTCTTCAGGTTATGGAAGGGTAAATGCATCGTGTAAAGACTTCTTATTTATCTAAAATAACGTTAATTAAAGTAATATTAATAATAACCACTTTATATAACTCACTTTTGGTATTTTGTTTACTTCTGTTCAAGTGGAACTATTCATTGCATTTTGTTAGCTGTTTGGTTGCTACAAAGGGAAATAAATCATATTATATTAATTATATTATAAGAAACGATGTACATACCTTTTTAACAATAATACCTTCAATAATTATTATTAATAAATAATCTGATTGTGATTTTTGTTAAGATTAATTAATTTGTGGTTAGAGCAAACGCAAATCGTCAACGCGTCTAACGGTGTTGCCAGTTTCTTGCAGTTTTCTTAAATCATATTACACCTCATTCATATTTAGTCTCTAAATAATTAATTTTAGCATTTAACTTATTTTAATACTTTTATTTATTAATGATCTTAAACCATTATCAAGTGTATCCAATTGTAATTGCATTTAACTTATTATTATTGTTTGATTTATTATTAATTTTCTTTTATTATCGGATTAATCCTGGCAACATTGGTACTTAACTGGTTGCAGAAGTACCTAGGGATTTTATAGCTAAATTTATGTCAGGAGGGGGTTTCCAGATTAAAATTCCAAGCGCCTACCTGTCTGGTGATTTCCTTTCTTTTTAATAAACATGATTTCCTTTCTTTTTAGTAATCACACAATAAAACACAGATTAACAAGACAGACGTTTATTCAGAGTAGGGTAGCTCATCATTTGAAACAATACAATTTAAAATGGTTTATATAATTATTACAATAATATAGGGAAATTAAAATGACTATATTATAAATTAAATATTTGCAACAATTGGTAACACTGGCTACCAGTTAGTGTAACCTAGACTATGTAACAAAACTCTTATAAGGGGTTAGGGGTTCGCTCAAGTCAAAGAAAACTCTTCGAAAAACACTCCGAAAATTCTTTATTCTTGGTATCTAAAATACTATACATTTACTTAGCAGGGGGAAAATTTTATACATATGGTACAATCTTACCTATCAAGCCTTTCTACTAACTTTTAAAAGTACAGTTTTACACTTTATGGCCACGGATAATAAAATGAATACAATAAGAATAGTTGTTTCAGCGTACAGTAGCGAGAGTAAAATGAGAATCGAATTCAAATATGCAAGGCGCAAAAAAAGATTTAAATAAAAAACTGACTCTCCAGGTAGAGCTACGACCAAATAAGATTCCCCACATTGTTATGGCTGCTACAACCGCCCCCTGTCTAAATAAAAGTAGCTTTACTCTTTTAGGCTAGACACATCCGAGTTATAAGGCTTCAAATGAGACACGTGGAACATACCTCTCTCTTCGTCGGTATTTTCCATAATTAAAATATAAGTTGACAGGCCTACCTTCTTTTTAATACGATATGGACCCTCAAAAAGAAGAAGAAACTTCTTGGTTTTTGATGATAGGGCTGAAGAAACGGGGTTCGCTTTAAGCAACACCAGATCTCCAGTAGCAAATTCTTTATAATGTCGACCAGGGTGTAATATCTTCCGACGTTCAGCGCGGCTTTGTAAGATCTCTTTAGCTAAAATAAGTTTCTTTTCATAACTAAGCACCTTAGGACTATCAGGATAATCGACCAGTTCTCGTGTAAAAGAGGTAAGCGGTTCCTTGAAATGTAATTCGGAAGGTGTAAAGCCTGTGGATTCATGCACCACAGAATTAAAAAACTGACCAAATTTCCGTACATGTTTAGCCCAGGCCGTATGTTGCTCAAAGCAATATGTTCTAAAGAGACGACCTAATTCGCGCATGTATCTTTCAACCGGGTTTGACTGAGGGTGTCTTACCGAACAATGAACAACTTTAATTCCAAGAGGTTGTAAAGTATGTGACCAGGATTTTGACGTAAACTGCGAACCATGATCAGTTAATATCCTTTCAGGCTTACCCATTTTTTTAAAATAATCTAATATTAAACGGTTTAAAATAGCTCTGGTAGTGGCCTTTTTTAAAGGGTATAATGTCACATATTTCGTAAATAAGTCGACAATCACACATAAGAATGTAACGCCCCCTGTAGACTGGGGTAACGGTCCGTATAAATCCAGACTAATAATTTCATTTTTTTTCTCGGATATTACAGGAGAAAGAGGAGCTTTTGGTAATAAACTCAATTTTGCCTTTTGGCAAATGTCACACGCTTTTAAGCATTTTTTGATATCACGAAACATGCCTTTCCACCAGAAATCATTTTTTAAAATACTCCATGTTTTAAAAATTCCAAAATGACCTAAAGAAACATGATAATCATAAATAATTTTATTTTTAAATTCTGATGGAATGCACAAACGGTAGGATTCATCGTCTGATTCTCTTACAAAAAGCAATTGATTTTTAAGAACAAATTTATTTATCTTTTCATCAAGTTGTTGATTCTCTAAACTTTTATAAATTGGCCCAAAATAACTATCGTTTTTTTGCGCGGCAGGTAGTTTTTTTAATAACGTGTTCAGCTTATCAGGAAACTTGATCGACGAGGAAAACACTTTAAAACACTTCTCACCCGGAACCGAATAACGAATACCAGGGTTTCTCGATAGTATGTCGGCTATTTTATTTTCCGAACCCTTAACGAAAGATATTTTAAAATCATACTCTTGCAGAGCTAAAGCCCACCGAGTTACCCGAGGCGTGAGTAACCGACACGTTTGAATATAACATAAAGCTCGGTTATCGGTTAGCACTTCGAAATGACGTCCTAATAAATAAATTCGCCACTTCTTTAACGCAAATACAAGAGCCAAGATTTCTTTTTCGTTGGATGTGTAATTTCTTTCCCGATCAAGTAAAAGTCTACTAGCGTACGCTATTACTCGTCGTTCTCCCTCTATCCTTTGAAACAGTTGAGCGGCTATTGCGTAATCACTAGCATCAGATTGTACGTAATAAGTGGCAGTATTGTCGGGGTGGTATAGTAGTGTAGCATTCTTTAGTAACCGTTTTAACTCATCGAAAGCCCTGTCCTGTTCAGTATTCCAAACCCACTTATTTTTTGTTCTTAATAATTTACTTAAAGGTTCTGTTACGCCCGAAAAATTCTCACAAAACCCTCGATCGTAATTACATAGTCCCAAAAATGACTGAATATCTTTTTTATTTTTCGGTTTTGGATAATCCTGAACGCATTGAATTCTTTCAGGATCGGGTTCTATATTATTTGTGCTTACAATGTAACCCAAATAATTTAATTTTTCTGGCATAAATTGACACTTTCGAAATTTAACTGTCAACCCAGCTTCGTTTAGACGGGAAAAAACTTGATCCAAATGATTTAAATGGTCTTCAAAATTCTTGGAAGCTATCAAAATGTCATCAAGATACGGTATAACAAAGTCATCAAACTCTGAACCCAATATCTCAGAAATGCATCGCGAAAATGAAGAAACAGCGGTAGAAAGTCCGAAAGGTAACACCGTAAATTGATAGCACTTAGTACCAACCAAAAATCCCGTATACTTTTTATCGCTTGGGCGCAGAGGTATTTGCCAGTATCCAGACGACAAATCAAGACTAGTTTTAAATGGTTTCCCGAACAAAGACTTCATAATATCATCAATAGGTCGTGGTAACTCGTATTCTTTTTCTAATACCCGATTTAAATGTCGCGCATCCAAACAGACGCGAACCGACCCATCTTTCTTAACCTCTGTGACTAACGGACTAATATATTGGGTGGAAGCCCTTTCAATTACCCCCCAATCAAGCATTCGCTTAATTTCATTATCTACAGCTTCACGATGTGCAATTGGTATAGGATATTGTTTAACTTTAAAAGGAGTTTCATTAATCAATTTAATTTTGTGATAGTACAATTCGGTTCGCCCCGGTATATCAGAAAATATATTTTTATATTTCAAGAGAAGATACTTAAACTGATTTTTTTGTTCAAATGTTAAAGATTTATTTTCGTTTATAAATTCTGTATTAAAACCATTTCGATCAGTATTTAAAGTATTTAAGGAATATTCTTTTTTTAAGGCTATCGTTCTAGTTTTTTTAATGTCGCTCGGAGGAATATAAAAATGAATCGTATTAATTGTTGAGACTGTAAAAAACTCTTTATTAGAATTTAATAATGTTATTGTATCATTTTCTAAGTTTATTTTACTTTTCACTGAAAATAAAAAATCAATACCTAAAATTATCGGAAAAACTAAATCACTAATTAATAAAAATTCATAACTAAAATAGTTATTAGCTATTTTAAAATCAAGAAACAATTGTTTCGCTATTTTACGTTGTTTTGTTTTAAACGCCCCTGTAATACGAATCCCCGTTACCGGAAAACTAGGAATTTTCTCTTGAAAATCTCCCAATTGAGCGTAAACGTCACCGGATATGCAGGATATTTCTGAGCCGCTGTCAATTAGTGCTGGAAAAGAAAAATTAAAAATTGAAACAGTAATAACTGGTGATTTTTTATTTTCAATGTTAAGATGGTCAAACTCACAGTCAGAGCCCCATGGCTCTTCTTCCATATTTTTATTTAGTATTACGGCCATTTTGCCACTGTCAGTTGTCTCCGGCCCTAAAGACTGTGGCTCGGCTCGTTTCCCGATATTTCCAAATTCGCTACCCCTAAATCGTCCACTAAATCCACCGCGGATACGTTTCGATTTGCATAATTTTTTCTTTCGGGTCCCAACCTATCCTTTTCATAACGCGACCCAAAATTTGATCTGTCTACCGTTCTATGATTATAATATTCCGCTTGTTGCAGTATTGGGATTACTTCTGACAATTTCTTTAGCCCTATTATAGCGCTAAATATATTTACCGGAAAATGGCGGGCTATACATTGAATTAATTCAAACTCAGACAGGGGTGGTCTGAGATATTGTGCCATAGCTACGTATTTTGTAAAATGGTCTACTAGAGAGCCAGTTTCATACTTTCCTTGCCAAATTTTTAATTTTATTTCTAGTTGTTTAGTTTCGCTCCAAAAATATCTTAAATATGCTTCCTCAAATTCTGTAAAAGTAAGAAATGATTTAAGATATGCCTCACTCCACGCTTTAGCTCTACCCTGTAATTTTTTTGCCAATAAAAATTTTATTTCTAGAAATGAGGTATTATTTCTCTGTAATAAAAACTTAATTTTTTCTAGAAAATCTATAGGGTGTAACGTATTATTACCATGAAATTCTGGAAGCATATTATCTATGTTTGCTAAAATTCTATTATATTCGCTAATGTTATCAATTTGAAAAGGTAAAGTTTGTTGATTGTTATTTTTAAAGGTATCTGTTATAGATTGATTTACAATATTTCTTATAAAACTATCTAAGTTATTAAAGTCCCTATTATCATATGGCGGTGGTGGTTGGCGTGGGTGTTGATTAGTTTGTTGTGCAATTCTTGTAGAATCAGGAACTTTTACTTGTTCACCCAAAAAATATGGAATGTTCCTACCTTGAAAATCCATGCCCGATGTATATATTGGTGATTTCTGTGTAGGATAGCGTGGCAAACCTCTGGATGCATTCGAAAGAGGAATGCGCTCATTTTCTGGAATATTCCTACGCCGGACAGCTCCAGTAGGTTGTCTTCCACTTGAAGTCTGTTCTGGAATGACGCTCTCGTTTCGCTGGGAAAATGTGGGAGTTGTTTGTAGCTCCTCGTTCATTCTTCTCGCCCCCAGACGTGTTAAGGGTGGTGAATTTCGACTGTTATCAGCAGGAGGTGTTCGTCGAACTGCCATTCTTAGACTCGGCCGTAGTTGGGTAGCCAAGATGTAACAAAACTCTTATAAGGGGTTAGGGGTTCGCTCAAGTCAAAGAAAACTCTTCGAAAAACACTCCGAAAATTCTTTATTCTTGGTATCTAAAATACTATACATTTACTTAGCAGGGGGAAAATTTTATACATATGGTACAATCTTACCTATCAAGCCTTTCTACTAACTTTTAAAAGTACAGTTTTACACTTTATGGCCACAGGATAATAAAATGAATACAATAAGAATAGTTGTTTCAGCGTACAGTAGCGAGAGTAAAATGAGAATCGAATTCAAATATGCAAGGCGCAAAAAAAGATTTAAATAAAAAACTGACTCTCCAGGTAGAGCTACGACCAAATAAGATTCCCCACATTGTTATGGCTGCTACAACTAAAAGATTACCTACTCTACTTAAATTTAATACGAAAGAAAAACGGGGTACCCACTAAATGACTTACTTATAATTACGAACTAAATGATAATTACTAGTTAAAACTAATTATAACGCAGAAGCAATAAAAAAATAGGTACAACAATCTTTATTTTAAGTACGCAGGAACGAGTTAGCTAATAAAAGTTTGGTACTTAGCTTTTAGTCGTAAGTGTCCCAAAAATCCCCTAATCTAGGATCTGCCGCACAAACAAAAGGCCCAACCACGTGGCTTCCCCTTAGCTTATCAGTTGGTTTGAACGTCTAAGGTTTGAACAGGAACCTCGCTAGCCAGTCATGAAAACCCTCGTGGAACCAAGTCGGTGTGCAAAAGAAAAACCAAACCAAGGTGCCCAACTACTGTGGGCGATTTCCTTGGAAATAATACAAAAGATGCAACGCTATTAGTTTCGTCTCAATCCAGCCGTAGCTGTATGATATAACTAATATCAATTAATCGTGAGAGAATTATTAACCTTTCCCAAAATCAAATGAAAGGATTTTTCAACTCAATACGTAACTTCATTGCCAGCGTGCCGAAAAAAAAGAAAGGAAATCACCAGACAGGTGGGCGCTTGGGATTTTAATCTCGAAACCCCCTCATGACATAAATTTAGCCATAAAATCCCCAAGTACTTCCTCAACCAGTTAAGTACCAATGTTGCCAGGATTAATCCGATAATAAAAGAAAATTAATAATAAATCAAACAATGATAATAAGTTAAATGCAATTACAATTAGATACACTTGATAATGGTTTAAGATCATTAATAAATAAAAGTATTGAAATAAGGTAAATGCTAAAATTAATTATTTAGAGACTAAATATGAATGAAGTGAAATATGATTTAAGAAAACTTCAAGAAGATGGCAACACCGTTAGACGCGTTGACGATTTGTCGTTTGCTTTAACCACAAATTAATTAATCTTAACAAAAATCACAATCAGATTATTTATTAATAATAATTATTGAAGGTATTATTGTTATTAAAAAGGTATGTACATCGTTTCTTATAATATAATTAATATAATATGATTTATTTCCCTTTGTAGCAACCAAACAGCTAACAAAATGCAATGAATATTTCCGCTTGAACAGAAGTAAACAAAATACCAAAAGTGAGTATATAAAGTGGTTATTATTAATATTACTTTAATTAACGTTATTTTAGATAAATAAGAAGTCTTTACACGATGCATTTACCCTTCCATAACCTGAAGAATAATACCCCAAGATCAGAGATATTATTTACAAAATATTACTTTTGGCTAAAAATACAACAATATGAAGTTAAATTGTGATTTAAAGTTAACGCACATTTACTTTACTTGTAAATAGAAAATAAATAAATAATTAATATGTATTAAGAAATGTATTGTTATGTTTTATTAACGTGTCATCTTCAAGGTTATAAATAAAAATAGTAAATCACCACATTCACCATTTTGTCAAGATGTATGATTAAAATAAATATAAGAAAATTAACTCCCCTTTAAAATATATAACCGTAACACTATGTTTGCATAAAAAAAAAACTGTAGTGAGTTTTTAGCATGTATGGTAAGACCTTTCAGTTGCGTAAAATGAGAGAGACTTCTTTTTGTTACCGATGATTTTTGGACTTACGATTCTTTACTCGTAGCTTACAGAGTTGGTTTGGTTGCTTACCAAACCAAACCTCAAATCAATTTATTTATCGTATATCTGTCAAATCAATATTATCTTATAAATCACCTAAGCCCCCTCAGAAGACTTGAACCCCTAAAAGTCTGTGTTTAGTTGCGCCACTGATAGCTGATGTGACAAGAAACATTTTTTAGAAGTGAGCTTTGGAAAATTCTTTTTTTCTTCAAAAAGTATGCGCGGTGGCGTTTTCTTACAAGAGACAAAAAATGTAGTGAATACTAGAAGTACCAATTTACGAAAAAAAAACGTTGGTGGAGTTGTGGAAAATATTTCTACCAATTTTTTTTCGATTTTTGTAAAAGTCAAATGTTAAAGCCCTTAGCAAAACATAGGCATCTCAAATCTCATTCAAATCGGAATAACAGTTCTTAAAAAATCTTAAAGAATATGTTTATTTATTTAAGTTTACAGCCCTCTAACGGACAAACGAAAGAGTTTTGTATAGAGGTAAATAGTGTCCAATGAACTTATTTTGATTCCAAAAATTCGTATTAGTTCTATTTTCACGGAATATTGTCGTTGCTGTCGAAGTTATGAAAAAAAGTTTTATACAGATCTTGCATGATTTATAAAGGGCCAAATCCAAAAAATATTTTACTCGAAGCTTTATCAAAGAAACTAAGCGCTGCCTGTTTTGCAATAAGACCAGTTTCTAAGGAACTTTACTTATCAACTTCTAGAATAGTTTTTTATGCCCTTTTTGAGTAGCATCTTCGTTATGCCCTTCCATTCTGGGGGACGTGCGACAAAATTTGATCGTATTTTGAAACTTCAAAAGATTCGATATTCATGTTTGTTATTTATTGGGATTGAACAGTAGAACTCACTGCCAGAATTTCTTTAAAAATTTCAATATATAACCAAACCGATCTCAGAAATAGTAAACGTGATAGTTGCTACGTGAATAAAGTTACTGTTTTCTGTTGGTTAAATTTTTTTTTCAGATGGAGGTATCAATTCAGAGTGAGCGCAGAGAATGCAGTGGGATACTCTGATCTTTCTGAAGTCTCCGAAGCAATAACGGTTACTCTACAAAGATCTGCCGTGACTGCTCCTCAATTCACTCAAGACGTTGTCGACACAGTGGCTTTGGAAAACAACAAATGCGAATTTGTCTCTCATTTTCTAGGACAACCTCCTCCGAAAGTAAATATATAATGTTGTCATACATACTCCATCCAACGATTTAGAGAAGATTTTGACAGACGAAATCCAAAAAATTACAGTAATTATATATAAATTGTTTGTGAATTAAAATGAAAGACACAAGTGTCACTGTCAAGGATTCTTCCGTTGGACAGAATATAAGTGTATTTCATATCAATTAAACTTTTAGTTACGTAATCGATGGCGCGATTTTTAAGTTCATTGTTGCCAATCTTGGATATATTCGGCACGGTACTAACTAACTGGAATTTAAATTTCGCGGTGGGGATTCAGGTGGTAGTTCTGCTGTAAAAAATGTCAAGTTGCCGCATTTATTTATTTATTTCGTAACATTGTCATTCGTTTTGACACTTCAGTTTTGTATTACGAGTTTTTGGTTTAAATAAATAGTGTTGTGATACTTTAAACTTGAAAATGTTTATTAGTAGACCTTGCAGTCGAACATTGTTCTTTTTAGAACCTTTTTTAGTGGGAAGTGTACAAGATAGCTCAATAGCGGTAAAAAAAACTCATCTCAACATTATTAGAGTTTTGGTAATAATAATAATAACTGTTTATATATTTGTAATTAATTTATTTTTGTTTCCTAAAATATTTTGATTAAAAGAAAATATATAAAAGTTGGCAACGCTGTCTCGGTCAAGCTTAATCACATGACTAAAAGTTTATTTGCTATGAACTGTAGGAAAATCATAAAATATTTTCTTCTAGTATCGAATTTATCTGCACCTTTCCAAGTTTTCTCAAAGTAAAATTGTAATGTTCTTATTTGGGTTCGCTATTACATACTTTGAAGGAAACTCTAAGACTATATAAAAAAACAACTTTATTTCTAATAACTAGTACAATCTGTTCTTGTGTAAATCTTAATAGTAATTGAATTCGGTTAACCCTAATTAGCATATCGCGCTATATATATATATATGATTATATGAAAAACACCAATATGAAATCCAATCTGTTCAATTATTTTGACTTGAATTTGCTAATCTGATACGGAGATATGCACTCAAATGTTTATGTGAATTTTCTAGTGCACCGAGTGTTTCATGATGATAGGCTGTAGAATTTAATTGATTAATATCGAGTAGCTTACATGTTTCTCTAAAAATATTAGAAATAAATTCAGAACCTTGATCTGTAACAATCTCTTCCGGGATACCATAGCGTAAAATGAAAATATTTACGAAAGATTTTGCAACCGTTACGGTTTCTTTATCGTACAAAGGCTAAGCTTCTACAAATTTAGTTAAATCGCATTGTATAGTTAAAATGTATCTATTGTTTTGTATATCAACCGGTAAAGGACCTACTAAATCTAAAAATATTTTCTGAAATGCTGAAGTAGCCGTTGTTGTTATTTTTAATGGTTCTTTTTTGTTTTTAATATGTTTATGTTTTTGACAATCGTCACATTTTTTAACAAATTTTTTGACAACTTTTCTAAGATTAGGCCAAAAATAATATTTTCTAATATTTTTAAATAAACATTGTATGCCTGCGTGACCTCCAGTCGGTAAAACATGAAAATCGTTAATAATAATTTTCTGTAACTCTTTATTTTCTATTCGTTCCACGTCTTTTATGACATTTATTTTTATAGATAATTTTTTAATTTGTTCTTTAGCCTGAACAAGAGTTTTTAAAAATTCGCTACTTTTTCCATTTTTTATGCAATATAATTCCGGAATATTATTTTCTTTGCATAGTTTTTCCAGTTCCCTCAATGACGTACCTAAGTCATACACTGATCGGTGGTTCTGGTTAAGATATATTATTTGCGCATCTATGACATATATAATATTTTTAAAGTGCGAATTGGAACGATGTATTAAATTTCTAGATTTTTTAAAATTTGTATCTGTCAGTGGACGTAATTCAACTGTCTCATCGGTACGTTTAAGCACTTCCACAACAGGGTGATCAAGCCTTTTGCTACTGGACACGTCAGAAATGCACCGATTTGCACAAGTTGCCTTTTTTGACTGAGCTCTTGTAATTACATTCACCTTTTCATTTATACTACCATTCATTTCCTTAAGTTCATACTCAAAAATCATACTCTTCCAAAGTTAACCTAAATTTTGTTAATCTGCTAGACGGATTAGTCATATTAAATAAATAAATTAAAGGTCTATGATCAGTTAAAATTTTAAATTTCCTTCCAAACAAATAAGGTCTAAAATGCTTAACAGCCCAAACAATGGCCAAAAACTCCTTTTCAATTGTACAATAATTTCGTTCTGCTTTATTTAAGACTCTAGATGCAAACGCGACTGGTTTGTCGTTAAAATTTGATAAAATAGCACCTAAAGCATAACCACTTGCATCAGTTCTTAATATAAATTCATTATTTTCCGAAAAATCTGGATACTGTAAAATTGGTGGATTAATTAATGCTCGCTTTAAAATTTCAAATGATTTTTCACAATCTTTGTCCCCATTAAAAATTGTTCCTTTACGAGATAAGTTATTAAGAGGTTGTGCTATCTCCGCAAAATTTTTAATAAATTTTCTATAATAATTTGCATAAGCTACAAAACGTTTTACTTCATCCGCATTTGTAGGAATAGGATATTGTGAAATAGCTCTACTCTTTTCTGGATCTGGTAAAATACCGTTTGAAGAAATGACATGACCTAAATAAAGAATTTCTTTTTTCAAATATTCACATTTTGATGGATTAAGTTTTAAATTAACTTTCCTTAACCGTTCTAAAACTTTAATTAAATTTATGTTATGGTTTTGCAAAGAGTTGCCAAAAACTATTAAATCATCCAAATATACAAAACAAGCATCATAATTTAAACCTGCCATAGCCACAGTCATCAGTCTGGAAAATGCTGAAGGACTAATTTTCATCCCCATCGCTAACCGTTTCAACTGAAATTGACCACGTTCGGTTGTAAATGCCGTATAAGGTCTACTTTCCGGCTCTAGTTCTAATTGATAGTATCCTCCAAATGAGAAAAATATATAGCCCCTGATAAAGAATCTAAAATTTCCGTTATGTTAGGTAAAGGCATTTTCTCGTTATCTTTAATCTGTCGATTTAACAAGCAATAATCCAACACTACTCTATATCTTTTCTTTCCGCTTTGATCTGCTTTTTTCGGTACAATTAATAAAGGCGAAGACCATTCAGACCTTGCTTCCTCAATTATACCGTCACACAACATTTTGTCTATTTGAGAATGAATTTCTTCTTTCTGCGCATGCGGAAGCCTGTAAGGTTTTACAAAAACAGGACTTGCATCCTTTTGCAACCAAATTTTTTGTTTATAAAGATTTGTAACTGATAAATAGTCACCTTGTAAATGAAAAATATCTGCATATTTAGCACAAATTTTATCTACCGATGTTTTCTCTTCACTATTTAATGATCTTGTATCTATCAAATCTAAAATTTTATCGACTCTCTCAACTGAAATTCGTTCTTTTCCAAAGCTACACACATCATACTCAGCAAAATTCTCAACTTTTGGACAACAATTTCTAATTTTAACCGCCTTCTCATTTACATTTAAAATTTTCACTGGAATTTTATTTTCTACTGGCTTAACAATTGTACTTGCAACAAGACTCCCTCACACAATTCTTCATTCAAAATAATACATTCCTCAAAATGACTTGTATTGCAGAAAGTTATAATTTTACATCTAGGAGGTATAATAAGATAATTGTCTATTTGAGACTCTAAAGGAACTGAAACAGTTCCATGTTCGGTATGTAGTGATAAGGAAAAATTTTCATAATTAATTATTGCATCATAACTAGATAAAAAATCTGAACCTAGAATACCATGTATATTGCTATCGAATTTATTAATAACTGAAAATGAATGAGTTAATAGAAAAGAATTTATTTTTAATGCAATATTTGCAGTTCCTTTAGTTAAAGTAGAACTAACAATACCTTTAACATTAATTTTCCTAGTCGTATCGACAATTTCACAGTCATTTAAACTTTCAGTAAAAATACAACTAATACTAGCCCCGGTATCAATTAAAAGTTTTATCTTATTTAATCCATATAAAACAGAAATGTAATTTAGTGAATTTATATTAAAACTTATTGCATTATTGGAATTATTATTTTTATTGTGAGGAACGAAAAAACCGCCTGATCATTATTTACTTCGTCGCGACGCTCCTGTGTGTTATTTGCATCGTCTGCAAAATACGCTCGACGCGTTGGAAATCGTCCCCGACCCTAACCACGATTATGGGTCATATTACCGCGATAATTATTAGTGTTATTTTTATTGTAATTTTGTCGGCTTTGATGAAAATTTGACCTATTAAAATTATTGTTATATCCATGATTAAATTTTCGCACCGGACTGCCACGATTACCCTGGTAATATCCCCTATTATAATTTTGCTTATTTTTAATATGATAAACTGAAGAAGACTAACGTTATTTGAACAGGTTTCTTCCTTAGCCCCGACAATAGCATCATTTAATGTTTGGTAATTTCGCGACTTAATAATTGTTCTTAATTCTGCGTTTCTAAGACCATTTGCAAATGTACTGATAGCGATTTTCTCATTTACTCCTCGTAAGACTGACAAAGCATCATCGTCATTATTTGCCTGAGTTAAAGTTAAATCAACCATAAGCTTCTCGATAGACTCCGCGTACTCATCGATAGATTTGCCGTCTTGTTTCGCAAAATACAATTGAGTGGATAAAGCCGATACAGATTTTTTAGCAAGTAAGAAACCTTTCATGTCTTCAATTAAATCAACAACACTATTATAAGCTTTATTTAACCTGCACTTATCGTTTTGGTTTAATTTGGCCTTTAAAATATATTTAACTAGCAAAGGTCTACTGGATTGATTTAAAAGTTCGCTATATAATTCGATGGCATCAATTAATTGTTTAGTAGCCTCCTCAGACCCATTCATAGAGGGTAACAAGGACGCTGCTGTGCGTAAATCAAATTTTTCACCCATATTTTCAATATTTTTAACACTACTATTCTTAATAACTACACAATTTTTTATTCTACTAGTTAGGATTGTACGGGCTCGAAAAAGAGTTTGATTTGTTGCCTCAAAATATTTTTTAAATTTTTTGTCAATATTTTCTGGACTGCATCCTTCTTTTAGTTTACCAAATTGCTTTTCTAATAATTCTAATTCAAATATTCTGACTAATTCAGATAATATTTTATTATTTCTTTCTAAATTTCCCCGTCTCTCTTCCGGTTCCTAAGTAACTTTTTCAAGAAACTTTTTGACGATCACGTACAATTCCTTAACTATTTCTAAATTTACACTACTCATAAAAATCTAAAATCAACTCATAATAACTAACTTTAAATCCCGTATTACTACTTACTAAACTAAACTAGCTCTTGACTCCTTCTAATTTCGGATCTTATTTTCCTCTCCAAAGTTTTCTTTAATTTTTGGTATCCATACGCAAAAACTACTGCCAAAACTAGACAGAAGGAGATGATTCCTAAAATTTCACTCCAACTTAGTGAAAAACCACTCGCCATACCATTGCTAACGCCACCACTGTTGCCGGCTTGGTTAATAAATACTTCCTCTTTGGATTGATTATGCCCCATTCTTTTATATCATAGTCTTCCTAAAATATCCCCAAAGCATGCAATGGCAGGATCGCCATGTAATGTTCTTATTTGGGTTCGCAATTACATGCTCTGAAGGAAACTCTAAGACTATATAAAAAACAACTTTATTTCTAATAACTAGTACAATCTGTTCTTGTGTAAATCTTAATAGTAATTGAATTCGGTTAACCCTAATTAGCATATCGCGCGACATCCAATAATGCATAGTTGCATTCCTAATATTATATAAACAACTAATTCTAAACATAATACTTATATCCAAACTATTATGTACAGGGTATAATAATATTTATACACTACAAAATCACATACCTCTAGAGTTTCGATAGCTGATGAAGATAAAGGAGTTATGTTACAATTTGCTCGTGAATTAAGTTAATTATTTTTTAAGCTAGTGTCACAAAAAATGAAGTTTTACGGATCTATTAACGTCCCTAAAGTGTATCTTTTTTTGGCCGCTTTTTTACTTTACGGTCGCTCGCTTTACGAATTGAAGTCTCCTGTTTGAATTTTCGGTTTGTTAGATATTGAGATCACATCTTCTTGTTGATTGACAAGGTTGTTCTCTAATAATAGAAGTGTTTAGTAAAGTTTTGATGGAGAACTTGTTGAATATGGGGAAATTTGAAAGGAAAGGTACATAAGTCAGATTGTAAAATCGCTGATAAGCTCAGATCTGATTTAAGAGAATCTTAATTATCGTAATCTTAATAACCAAACAAACACCAGATGTTAAAGACTCATTTACACATTTTACAGATAAAATTAGCCTAACAGACAGGGTCAAGATTTGATTAGTTTAGTTTTAAGCAGCTCTAAGAATAATGCTAAGAACCGCACGTACCAGGTTGTCGTATTGACATAAAATGTGTTTCTTTAATATTTTCTGCTTCAGATTGACAAAATCTGCACACGATGCTTCTTTCGTCAACTTCATCAACTTTAGATGCTTATTAAGTTTACTTAATTTCTTAAGCCATCTTGGTAAACCCACTACAGTTTTGACAGTTTTTCTGTCGTTATTTATCAGGTCTGTCGTAAATTTTGGCTAGTGTTCTATTGTAAACTTTTCAACCTGTCTCTGCTCTGGTAAATTGCTCGGCATTTTGGCCACCTTGGTTAGCTTGTTTTGTGTCAATTCTTTTGACTGCTTTTACAGTGGAACAGAAGGTTTCTGGGTCTATGAATGGCATCGATCGATAGCCAGTACGGTCGCTTTATTTTGTAGCATTTTTTATTCCCTTTAATAAAATTGAATTTAAAAATCTATTTTTATTTAAATGTCTTAGTATTGGCGCCATCTATTTGCTAGATGCCAAAGATGCCAAACTCCATTTGTTACAGCTCACTTGTTTCGATATTTAATTTTTATTAGCGCATCTATCCGCTAGATGTCAAACTTCATTTATTACAGTTCATTTGTCTTGTTTATTAGCGCCATCTATTCGCTATATGCCAAACTTCCTTAATTGCATTTCACTTGTCTGTGGTAAAAAGGGTTTTTTGTTTTCGTTTCTGAAACTGAGAAGAAGGTCTTTTTTCTGGGAATTTGGATCTGAGGAAGACGCGTGTTTTGGCGTCCGACAAATTTTCCAGTGAAAAGCACTCTGAATCCACTGTTCGATTTCGATTGCATGGGTATCCGATTTGGAGATTTGAAAACCTTGTAAAGTATGCAATCCAGAGTATAGATCGTATTTGTTTGGTTTCTTCTTGGAATGATCACCGTAAGTTTATCCGCCATTTTATATAGCCCTATCTAACTAAATTTTATTTCAGTTATTTCCGTTTTTTATTTCGTTTATTTGAGTATTTAATTACTGGTTTGGATCGGCATATGGTTTGAATATATTTATGTAAAGCTGATTTTCAGACCGTAAGTTGTTTCTTTTATTGAGTATCTGTCCTGAGAACTATTTTTTATTTATAGAGTAACTACCACATGATATTAAGTAAAACAACCACATGATATTAAGTAATTACCACATGGTATGCAGTAATTATTGTATGTTTCACCCACTTTCATTTTGAATGGACCTATGCAGACCTTAAGACAGTGTTCCTGACATTACAATCGTTCTTTTGGCTGATATCGAAGACTTCTCCTGCCATAGTCATCTGCATCCACTTCTGTTAGTCTGGAGAATACCTAACTACCTGTTTACATCATAAGAAACTATATATACAGATAAGTCTCTCTCTCTCTTAAGTTTGATACACAAGGTACGCTTTTATTTTATAATTTTTGAGACAACAGATTTAATAACCTGGTAAATTTTCACTATTTATCCCACATATTGTAGTCAAAATTATTTTTTATTTAACGTTATAAGTTATAATTTGATTCGTACAGTACACTCTTACTTAGCTATGATATTTTATATGAAAATTATTAACACGTATTCATTTTAAAAGTTTTTGTACACGACATGTTTCGAAACATCATCGTATTGAGACATACATAAATTTCACCTGTTTTTATTAAGTAGCTTACTTAGTTCAAAGAATACAGTTACTAAATTCAAATCTATTTAAAATAACTTGCGGTTTTATTGGGATCACTGTGACTAATTGATGATACTTGTGTTTGTTTTCAATAAATGTTTAATGTAGGATAGTTATTTCTGACTTTTATTCCTGATAAACCTTAAACCCTTAATGCTGTTGATTACTTTATTTCAGCTATGTTGTGATATCGTATTTTTCTTTTTGGTTTCTTACTTTACCACTCTCATAACCAAAGTAAGTGGCGCCCTTCTCACTGTCTTTGACCATACCTATTTGAATTCTTAACATCAATATTAAAATCTCTGCAGCCTATATATATCATCATTTTTTTATTTTAATATTTAACAACATTAGAAAGTCACTGTGAGTCAGAAGCCTTACCTACGAACCCAGCTTTCCTCTAACCCTGAGCAACGGATTCTTTTTTCATTCTATTCGGGTAACGACAGAAAAGTCGTCACAATTTATTTAAATAAAAATATCGATTTATCTAAAGGCGATCAGCGAGCCGTCACCTCAAGGAAGGCAATGACAAACCACCTTGAGTATATTTGCTTTGTACAGCCTCTCAAATAGTGCCGTTCGGATTCGGCGATAAAGTGTAGGTCCCGTGTAGTTGTGAAACACTGATGACACACATCACAAGTACATGTGAGAGGTAGCCGACGCTTTGTATAGAGTATGGCACTTTAAGAAGAAGAAGATGAGTGATGATTATAACCGATTACTGAAATCAGTCATAACCTGATATTTCGATTATTGTAATAATGCGATTTTTCCATCACTATTTTTTTGTGCTTTTTCAGTTCTATAAATTCCTTAATTATCTAATCAATGTCCATAAGTCTTCTAAATGTTTCGTTCTAGGTCTGTTGGTTCAAAGACGGCTTCGAGATCTTCAGCAGCCGACGAATCCGAATCCTAACCGAGCACGACCGAAGCATTCTCACCATTCACCAGACCTCGCTATCCGACGAGGGCGAGATCAAATGCACAGCCACGAACAGAGCTGGACATGCTTCGAGCAAGGCCAGACTGACCGTCGAAGCTCCTCCTAGTATACGATTGCCGCGAAATTACGAAGAAGGCCTTCTTTTCGAAATCGGTAAGACTTAATTAAAATAATTAGGTGGAACCCTTTTTGAGGATTCCGCCCTCTTCCACTGGTAACATTCGTGGCATTTGTCTCGACCTACTCCCCTCCCATAATCTGATCTGAGATGTATCAAAATTTGTGTTAGATTTATTTAAAAAAAACATAACTTGCTTAATTATTTTTATAAAGACTAGTATTTGAGATTGTTTTGATCGTAATCTAAAACCACAGTGATAACATTCAATAATACTAAATGGGAACTACTAAAGTTAATAAGTAAGATTTCAAAGTTAATTAGCAAGATTCTAATTCAGTCCATGGAAACAAGTGCTCCCAAAATTGGTATCTACTAACAAATCTATCTGATTTTCAGTCGAATCATGTATCCTCCACCTTCCCTCTGTATTAGACACGCATCAGAAGATGGTCACGGAAGGCGTTTTCTTTCATGAGCTTTTCTGTGGCTGAAAAGCCCGCTACATGATATTATATCCCGCTACGGTTATCTGTCTACCGCACTCCGGACATTCAAATATTTCATTGCTTTGTTGTCTTGTGTAAAAACTCCATTTTCTTATTTTTTGTTGCAGTTGCGCCCCCTAGCGGTCGTTCTACAAATTTGAAAATAATTTCCAGCAATTTCTCATAGCCTCTTTATTTATAAATATTTTTTTCCGCAGCCCCTATGGCTAATACTTTCCGAGATACAGCCGAGAGCTATTCTTAGTGGGACACACGGTACAATATACAAAATATTTTATATCAGTGAAAAGTAATGTATCGCTTTATAGTGAAATGATTCCTTGCGCGGCAAGCCGCCGCCGCCGGACATCGCACAGTGCTTCGTCCCATGGACAAAAATCAAAAAATAAGTTAAAATTTACTAATATCTGAATATATAATTTTATACTTATAGCAATGTTCAACCATCCTGTATATTATTTTTCATAAACAGCGTTTTTGTTAGCAAATATTTTCACTAAAAATTAATTTTGCGATCATTATCTCATCAGTGAAAAGAATAACATTCATAGTAGTTCTGTATATTATGGAGTTAAACGGGTACGTACTTAATTGAAAGCCACTATGGATATTGTTAAACAAGGTATGCACTTTAAATTTATTTCTAAACAAGTTCGTGATTGTTTAGTTTTTATTTATTTTTTAAGATGATTCTTAAATGGGTGTAAAAATTTTACGTTTTCAAACTTCAAAAAGGCATTTAAAAAAAAACATATCAAAACATATCGTATTTATTGAATATTTTTGTTGCCATATTTTATAATACTTTTCAGATGGAGTAAAATTGATAAGCAATGCCGATCTGGCTAATACTTGGCTTGATCATAAGGACAAGAACTCAAAATTATTTGTATTTCAAAAAATACGTTCTTATTAGATATTGATGAACCTTCCAGTCAAATGAGGCACCACTTGTGCCTGAAAAAGTCCACTATGTTGGAGCGAAACGTCGCATAAAAAAAGTGTCCATCTTTCAATTTATTATAAAATCTCATACCCAAGAAAAGGAAAAAATAATATATGGATATGGTCTATTAAAGAGGTAACTATTAACATCCGAACCCCTCATACCGACAAAATGAACAGTAACAACGCGAAAAAGTAACATATTAGAAAATGATGTACAGAAATATCTTATATGTGAGGATACTTCATCTACCTGTGATTTGGATACTATAAATTTGGAAGATTCTGTCAGCAGTGATTCTCCTGAATCAGAGTAGTTACGATCTATGCATTTTGTTGTCCTAAAGTAAATTTATAGTATCTTAAGTTTTTTTTTTAATTGAATATAACATTAATGTTTCTTTTTCATTAAAGAAAAACATTTTTTTCTTATATTAGGCTTATATTGTAGGAATCATGTTATAATGTTATTTCAATTCTTTTTTATCACAGGGATTTATTTAATACTTACACCGTTTTCATACTATACATTATTATTTGCTTAAATGGAACCCAGCTCCAACATTATTATTATTTATAAGATTTTTTTTTCATAAACGTGGGACTAAGAACATCATCATTTAGTACAATGAGAGTACTCATCATTTGTGTCAAATAAACCTAGTTTGAATAAATTGCTTACAATAAAAGAGAAGTTTTGAATTTTTGTCCTCTAGAGCCATATGTTCGAAGCACTGTGCGTCGTGTCGGCGTCGCTGGGAAATCACACCTTAAGCGACTTCCCTGAACAGTGTATGCTATTTTTTTCGACCGCCATAAATAACTTTTTAAACCATTTCAAACGTTGCAAGTGATATAAAAAGTTTAAAAGTAATATCTTGTAACTAATTATACAGGACGTCCCAATACTCTATACATACCATACCTCTATACAAAAGTGCTTCGTTTATCCGCTAGAGGGCATCAAGCTTTAAAAAAGTAATCAATTTTCTTCAGATATTTTAAGAACTGTTATTCCGATTTTTATGAGATTTTGGGTGTCTATGTTTTGCTAAGTGCCCTAGCATTTGCCTTTCACAAAAATCAAGAAAATTACGGGAAGGGTCAAACCACCCCCACCCTTACATAAATTTTAGTATAAATATTTTCCGACTCCACCGAAGGCCGATTCTTTTTTCGTAAAATGTCCCTATATTTAGTACATATTTTGTCTCTTGTAAAGAAAACGCTACCGTGCATACTTTTTGAGGAATTTTTTCTGATTTATTTTTTTTTCAAAAGCTGACTTATAAAACATGTTTTTTGTCACATCAGGCTCATCAGGCTGTGGAGGCGTATAAAATCTATTATGCTCTAATAATCTAGTCGGCGAAAATATGGAATTTTATATTAACATCACAAATTATATTTGACAATAAGTTTCATAAACAGCTTAAAAACTCACAGATTTCGCAATCGCTGCAACCATCAAACACATTGGAAATGATAACACCACATATAAAACATAATTAACGTTATGATTTTTCATACAGATACCTTGAAATTAAGTAAATATATTATATCTTTTAATACTTAAATCCTTTCTGAAATATATCAATACATAAATAAAAATATCGTTTTACAAACAACATAAATAATTGTCAAAACCCAAATCAAAAATTACGAAAATAGTACTGTTTTGTAACCTTTGTAAATATCAATATCAATCTATTCAATTTTATAATCGCCCCCCGTAGCATAGTCGTCAAGTAATATTGTCGGGACTAACAAAATTAAACCTCGTATATCGCCGAGAGTTTCGTGCTGTCAGGCCAGTTCATTAGGCATCACGCGACTAAGTTTTGATGCTTTAATTTGGTCAACTCTGCGGCTAGTGCGACACCGGTTCTGAAATGCTTGAAAGAAAACTCGAAATTTGGGCCCCATATACGAACATTTCCAATGTTAAAAATAATAATAAATTATTAAATTAATTAATGTTCGGGTTTATTTTTGATTGATGCCCGCTAACGGACAAACGAAGCAATTTTGTATAAAGGAAAATTACGTGCAATTAACGTATTTTGATCCAAAAAATACGACGATATGCCAAGAACGTCCAACTTTGAGAAACATCTCAATGTAGTATTGAGCAATAAAAAGGATTGGAAGAGCGAAACGCTTGCCCAGCAGTTAAAAGACCATACCATAACGTGGTATACTGATGCTTCCAAAACCAATACGGGAACAGGGATCGGAGTATTTGGGTCGAGAGCTAAATACTCCGAACTAATGGGCACTTACCCTAGTATCCTACAGGCAGAAATCTACGCTATCGAAAGATGCGTACAACTTATCTTAGATAGGAACTATCGGTAACAGGAAATAGCCATCTTGTCTGATAGTCAAGCAGCGTTAAATCAGTATCAACTCAATATCAATCAATTCGAAATTCAGTATCAATCAATTCGAAATTGGTCAAAGAATGCATAGAGAAGCTGAATAAATTAGGCAAAGAAAACAAAGTCCTCCTACTCTTGGTGCCTGCTCACCAAGGGATAGAAGGCAATGAAAAAGCAAATAATCTAGCTAGAAAAGGAGCGAACACTCCACTAGCTGGACCAGAACCGTTCTGCTTTCCAAGTGGTAACCAACTCAAGGCGGAACTCAAGAACTTGGAAGATTCCATCCGCAACCTGGAATGGGAATCTTGCAACGGTCTAAGACACTCGAAGAAGTTTCTAAGGGCTTATGATCAAGAAAAATCACAGATGTTCCTGGGTTTAAGTAAGAACAATCTTCGGATTGTCACGGGGTTTTTAACAGGACACTGTCTCCTCAATGAACACCTCAGTAGATTGAAACTAAGAAGAAATGGCGAATGCAGATTCTGTGAGGAAGATGGGGAAACACCAGTACACCTCATCACTGAGTGCGCCGAGACGACAACCATTCGTGCCATGAATTTTGGTACGACTGATATTGGAGATGGAGAACTACCCTCTATAAAACCGTCCCAGATACTGGCTTTTGTCAAAGCCCTGGGACTGTATGATGAGTTATAACTCAAAAAAGGGGGACACAATAGATCTGTAAGGTCGCAGTGATTAACCCCCCTCCCACTAATTCTAAAAAAAACGTATTTTGATCCAAAAAATACGTAGTTGTTCTATATCCACGAAATATTTGGAGGGATTTTTCGAAGGAGTCCGAAAAATTTTGGACTCCCTGTATATCTTGGAGGTCTGCTTTGGAAAAACAAAATTTTCAAAAATGTTTTTCTCAAAAACTATGCGAAGTAGCGTTTTTCTACAAGAGACAAAAATGTAGTAAATACTAGAAGGATTATTTTACGAAAAGAAAATCTGTTGTCGGTGGAGTTGGAAAATATTTCTACTAAAATTTATATAGGGGTGGGGATAGTTTTTACCCTTCCCGTACTTTTTCTTGATATTTGTGAAAGCCAAATGTTAAAGCACCTACCAAAACATAGACACCCCAAATCTCATTCAAATCGTAATAAAGGTTCTTAAATAATTTGAAAAAATGGGTTTATTTTTTAACCGAAGCACTTTTGTATAGAGGTAAATTGTGTCCAATGAACTTATTTGGATTCCAAAAATACATAGTACTTCTATGTCCACGGAATATTGGGACACCCGGTTTATCAAGAAACTAATGTCATGCGCGAATTTGACACTTTATATCAGTATAATAATATATTTTCGTACTTTTGTGCTTGGGCTTAAAAGTGCTTTACTTTTATGCCTAGGCGTTAACATTACTTTTTTATATTGGCAATCACGTCGCAAATATTAATGCTTTTGTGATCTCGGAATAGAAACATGTTTTATTTTAAAGTAATCTGATTTTCTCATATTATTACACAATTTTTTGTCCGAAAAAAAACGTGATATTTGCCGAAACCCCGTCCCTCCCTTACGTGCGATTTAGTGATATTCGGCTTGACCTCCTTCCCCTTGATTCGCTAACGTAATAATTGATCCAGTAATTGATAGATGCTAAGATGGACGATAAGATAGTTTATAATGAAACTAAAAGAATTTAGTTCGACTGTCATTGTGATTATTTACTTCTAACTTAGGCAACGTTTCAGTCAGATGTATCACGGACCGTTATCAAGTGTAAGCTAATCTAAATCCTAAAACTACTGAGCTTATAATATACTAAAGGAAGGTATTTAAAATGTTGATGAAAATTTTCTCTGTCTGAAGACAACAACTTCTTGTTTTCTCTATCTGAAGACAACAACTTTTTCAACAGAAGAATCTGACATATAAAAAGGCATGCGACATAGCTTTCAATTTAGAAGCAGCGGCAAGAAATTCCGATTTAATTGCACCTGGAAATGTTCTGAAAATATCACACAGAGGAAAATCCACGACTAAATTCAACAAAAATAGGCGCGAAGAATCTCAAGATAACGTTTGTTCCAAGGCAGGAAGAAGCAAGTGCTGTCACTGTGGGAAAAATAATCACTGCCAATCAGCTTGTTTCTTCAAGAATGCAATTTGTCATCAGTGTAAACAAAAGGGTCACATCAGCACAGTATGCAATAAGAAGAATGAAAAGGTACCAAATAAACAATCAAATAAACAAGTTTTTAACGAGGTTTTTAATCATTTTTTGACTGGTGAAGACGAACATAATTTTTCGGATTCAGATTCTGATATTATAGGAATGTATAATGTTAGAGAAAAAAATTAAAAACCTATAAAAATTGACATAAAAATAAATAATAAAAATATTTTAATGGAATGCGATACGGGTTCGCCCATTTCAGCTATTTCTGAAAAATTATATTTTAAAGAATTTAATAAAATTTCTCTAAATAGTTCAGATTTAGATTTTAAATCTTACGCAGGAAATATTTTAGAAATCTTAGGTTTTATTTGGGTTAATGTTAATTACAAATTGTTAAATAAAAAGTTGAAAATTTTTGTAATTAAAAATGGAGGTCCACCTTTATTAGGTAGAAATGGGATCAAAGAATTAAATATATCGGTCGATAAATTACTAAATATTAATCATATTGACAAAATTGATTCTACACAGGTTTCTAAAATTTTGCAAAATAAATATCATGAAGTTTTTGAAAATAAATTAGGAAAATTTAATGTGAGTAAAGTCACATTGTATTTAAAAGAAAACTCTATTCCTGTTTTTTGTAAAGCTCGAAGTTTACCTTTAGCTTTAAAACAAAAAGTTGAAAAGGAATTAATAAATCTAGTTGAAAGCGGTATTCTGACACCTGTCGATTTTACTGATTGGGCAACACCTATTGTTCCAGTGCTTAAAAAACAGGTGAAGTTCGAATTTGTGGTGATTATAAAATAACACTAAATCCAAATATTCATGTAGACAAATATCCTATACCAAAAATTGAACAATTGTTTACAATTTTAAATGGTGGTAAATATTTTACTAAAATAGATTTATCTAGGGCTTATGCACAAATTGAGTTAGATGAATCATCTAAAAAAATAACTACATTAAACACCCATAAAGGTTTATTTCAAATGAATCGGTTGCCTTATTGGGGGTATCTTCTAGTCCCGGAATTTTTCAAAGAATTATTGAAACTTTATTTTCAGGGTTAGATCATGTTATTACTTTTTTAGATGATATTTTAATTTCAGGTAAATCAGAACAAGAGCACTTAGAAAATTTCTTTAAAGTTTTTGATAAATTGAAAACAGCTGGATTAACAATTCAACTTAATAAATGTAACTTTTTTCAAAAGGAAGTAAATTTTTTAGGGTATACAATTAGTGAAAACGGTCTTTCTACGTCAAAAGAAAAAATTGAAGCTATTTTATATGCCCCTACACCTAAAAATGTTACCGAATTAAAGTCCTTTCTTGGTCTAATTAATTTTTACGGGAAATTTATTAGTAATTTAAGTAGTAAATTGTATCCATTGTACGCGCTTTTAAAAAAGAATATGAAGTGGTATTGGGGAGACAAAGAGATTCAATGTTTTGAATTAATAAAAAAAGAATTAGCTTCACCTAAATTATTAGTTCATTATGATCATAAACTACCTATCTTTTTAGCTTGTGATGCTAGCGCGTACGGTCTTGGGGGTGTTTTTAATCATGTATACGAAACTGGAGATAAACGACCAATTGCGTATGCCTCACGGACACTTTCGGACGCGGAAAAATCTTATAGTCAAATTGATAAAGAAGGCGCCGCGATAATTTTCTGTTTAAAAAATTTCATGATTATTTATATGGTAGGCCATTCACATTACTTTGCGATCATAGCTTTATAATGCTTATTAGTTAATATTTTCGGCAAGAAAAAAGGCATTCCGGTTTATGCTGCTAGTCGTTTACAGAGATGGAGTATTATTTTAAGTACGTATTTATATGATATTAAATATATTTCGGCAGAAAAAAATCCGTCTGATGCTTTATTGCGACTTCCTTTAAAAAACACCAAAGAAAATAAATTTGATTAATCGCATATTTTTTATTTGGAGGAGAATTTGCCTATAGACTATAAAAAATTACATCTTTTACAAAAAAAGATCCTATTTTAAATAAAATTTACGGTTATTGTTTACAGGGGTGGCCTGAAAAGTTAGAAGTTAAAGATGAATTTAAAAATTATTATTTTAAACAGTTACATTTAGAACATGGTTGTATACTATGGGGATATCGTGTTATAGTTCCAATTAAATTACGTAATCTTTTATTAAAAGAATTGCACAAAACCCATATGGGTATTATTAAATGTAAAGCTATTGCAAGGTCTTATTTTTGGTGGCCAAAAATAGATAAAGATATCGAAGAAATGTGTCGTAATTGTTTTACTTGTACGTTATTCTTAAATAACCCCGGCAGAAGTCAAATCCAACCTTGGCCTTTAGAAAATGCACCTTGGGGTAGAATTCATTTAGATTTTATGGGTCCAATTTTTGGAAATAAGTATTTATTAGTAATATATTCTTATAGCAAATGGCCGGAAGTATTTAAACGTAATCGCAGTGATGCAAACAACGTAATTAAATTATTACAAAAAATATTTGCACGTTTTGGATTACCTCGTAAAATAGTTTCAGATAACGGTCCTCCTTTTGCATCGCGTGAATTTTCTCATTTTTTACAGCAAAATGGAATTAGACAATTACTTGCAACCCCAAAACATCCTCAAAGTAATGGGCAAGTAGAAAATTTAGTTAAAACTTTTAAATTAGCACTTAAAAAGGCAGTATCAGAAAATAGAAATTGTGATACAGCACTTACTGAATTTCTCTTTGATTATAGGAATACACCACACGCCCTCACTAACAAAAGCCCCGCAGAATTAATGTTTAACAGACGCTTACGATGTAAATTAGATTTATTAATACCTAAAAATCAAGAGATTATATCAGATAAAATTCAAAAACGAGTATAAAAATAGTAGTGTTATAAATTTTAATTTAGGTGATAAGATTTTATTAAGAGACTTTAAAAATCCTGAACATCCTACCTGGACACCAGGCAGAGTTATTGCGCAAGAGGGATAGGTAATTTATAAAGTCAAATCTAACGATGATAGAGAATTTAGACGGCATTCGAATCAGCTTAGGCCTTCTCTCAGTTCTTTTAGAACAGAACCTGTAGAAAGCGAACATGTTGAAACAAATATTACAAATAATGAATCTTTAATGCCTACTACCTATAATTCACAAAATAATTCACAAAATAAAAGTTCTCCTGATTCAACCCTACCTTCTAGCTCTGGGTATAATTTACGACCTAGATTAAATAATAAGACTTAGTTTAAGTTTAAATTTTGTATTTGTATTAGAATAATTATTATATTATAAGTTATGTAATTATATTTATGTAACTAAATATTTTTTTAAGGGGAGAAAAGTGTAATATATTTGAATATTACTTATTGTAGAATAAATGATGAAATCAAATTGTTAGTTTCTAAGTGTAAAATACCTTATTTATATATTAAGGAATGTGGTTTGATAGTTTATAAATATATGTAAAACTAGAGAATAAAAACTTCACTTCGCAGTTGGCTTTCGTTATATTATTAAATATATCTAAATTAATAAATATATAAATTATAAAATCTAAGTACTTTACAATGACTAGGCGTCGACAAAAAATGCACATTTTCTATTATGCCCTCTGCCCCAAGTATTGTAGAGTTTAGTGTCAATAGATTTTCCCCCATTTCTAATAACAAGAACATATAAAAACGACAGAGGGCGCACAGTGGGGTATTTGACACCGATAGTTGATCGAAATTTTTGTATGTAGCCCTTATATAAATTATTGCTATTTTCAGTTAAAGAGGAAATAATATGAACTAAATAAAGGATAATTCGTCGATTCTAAAAAAAAAGAAAGAAAAATCACTGTTCCAGTTTTTCCACGGTCAATGCCACTATGCCAGTAGTAATATCGCAACTAATACTACTAATGCTACGACTGATCCGCGACCAATTCCCATATCACTAATGCCGCTACTAATGCCAAATTGTGCTATACTGCTACTGGCACTAATGCAATCGCCTTGTACACAACAATGCCATCGCGGTATACATCTCTCGGTTTACATCTCTCGTATATCACTGATTTGCAAATTAGAGGAAACCAAGAATGTTTTTCTCATTTTATCGGCAAAGTCGCAAAAAGTCGCAGTATTTTATTTTACTGTATGAAATTCCAATGTTTACTAAGTAAAACGTATATAGACAATATGCTGAATTCTTCGAAATGCGCAACTAAATCTCTAAGTATAATAAAAATGTCACAAATTTAATCAAATTTTCTGAACGCCTAACTTTTAGTTGCAAAAAAATCGTTAGTATAGAGAATATCAAAATAAATAATATGGTTTTATAGAATACATAACTGCAGCTTGCTGAGCCATTTTCAATCAAAACAATAACATAAACGTAAAAGGAGCACAAGAACAACAATAATTTATAATTTTAAACATAAAATTTAGCCATTTACCTCTTATCTCTGAGAAGTAACAACTTTGACGTTTCCTTGAAACAAACGAATGCAACTAAACACACCCATTGCAACGCCATTCATGACAGACAGGATTTAACTTATCATTTATCTTTTTTTGGGAAATCTTAAACACATTTGCTTTTTCGAATTTCGATCACCTTTTTCATGCTAATACTCCACCGTGGGGCGGTTTGTTCTATCTCAATCGAAAAACTGATGGAGACTTTTGGATTTTGAGAATTGAAATGATTTACAAAGGAATCCGACTGTTTATCTACCATTCCAGATTATGAAACTATCGTCAATATATCGAAACCAGATTTTATGAATACATAGCTCTAGCATAAAAGTTCAGTAGTTTTGGGATCTATATTAGTATAAACTTGATAACGGTCATTGATACATCGTGATCGAAGTCCGAAATTTCTAATATTAGCAACAATACCAAAAAATGATATTTCTGTTTAGGTGAGATTATTCGACTTAAAGTTTCTGTAGTGGGTCGTCCGACGCCGTTGGTGTTCTGGAGTCACAACGGCGAATCAGTGCAAAACAGTGACCGACACGAAATCGAATTCGTGGACAAATCCACAGTGCTCAAAGTCAGCGAAGTCACCCGTCCAGATCGGGGAGAATACCTTATTAGAGCTGTCAACAAACTTGGAGAAGATTCAGCTTCGTTTCTTGTAACAGTAACAGATAAACCGTCACCTCCAGGTAAACCAATTGGTAACGTTCAGTTCTCTTTCATATGGGTGATTCGATTCTAGCTGAAATTTTTATGTCATTTAATTTTTCTATAAATACACATATGTATACAAACAAAGATATTAAAAAAGTAATAGTTGGAACAGGCTCATCCATATACCTCTAGGACTTTTTATATTATTTCTTTTGTTTTTAAGGTAAAGCTCGAGTTGTCATGGCTCTTGGAAGATCAGTTACTCTATCATGGACAACGCCTCAAGATGACGGTGGATGTAAAATCGGAAACTATATAGTTGAGTACTACAGGCTAGGATGGAACGTTTGGTTAAAAGCAGCTACAAGCCGACAACTAACCACAATTCTTGGAGATCTTATTGAAGGGAGTGAATATAAGTTCAGAGTTAAAGCAGAGAGCCCTTACGGTGTTAGTGACCCTAGTGAAGAATCTGAAGTTATATTTATACCTGATCCTAAACGAGGAATAACACAACCGCCATCCAGAGGTCGAAGTCAACCAAACGATTTCTTCGAAGAACCACAGTTACCTTTGCCAAATAAAAGAAAAAATAAGACACGATCTCAATCGTCTTCAAGGGCAGAACACCAGTCAACAATCCTAGAAAATAACATTGAACCACCTCAAAGACCGAAGAGAACCAAAACAAAAAGCCAGCCTCAAAGTCCTGAACCATCGCCGATGGTTCAAAGAAGAGAACCACCGTTCTCTCAAATAAACAAGGCTATTTTTGACAGAGCTTCTCTGGCAAGGGACTTAGCATACGGAAGTCCAGAAATAAAAATACAGAAAGAAAACGTATCGGTACATCAAGCAAAACCAGTAAATGTTCCAGCTTCTCTTGGGTCTGGGCAAGAATTTAATCCCGATCATGCAGTTTATAAAGTAAAAATTGAACCGTCACAAAATGAAGAAAAGGTGGAGAGCTCTAAGAAAGTTGTTAGTCCGGAAGTTAAGAAGAAATTGATAAGAGAGCACAGTGCTACCGTTTCGGGAAGTTCTGAGTTTATGTTGGTTTTATACTCCGATGAAAGTGAAAAAGGTAATTTGTTTTTGGAATTAAAACATTGTAGCTCTGAAGCTGTCATGCTAAATTATTTTATGTACTATCATACGATATTGAGAGTCTTATCTACTCATATGAAATGAGTTTAATGTGATATTGCTCGTGATATTGTATCCACTATACTAGTGAGATAAAATAACTTTATTTCACTCGTTAAATTTTGGCAACAATTTTTTAAATCTCTCTAGACTTCGCAGACCGTAAATGGGTAGTTGCATCTTGAACTGGCTCAAAAATTCCTGCAGGACAAAACCCATTATCATCTCTTGCATTTTTTCGTGGTTTAAAAAAAATCCTTACAAATTTCCTTTCAATACCTCCGAATTTTACTTTTGTCAAGCTTTTGTTAGTGTCAGTACTAAACAACACAGTTACCATAACAACAAACACTATCCTTAATTCTTAAAATTAAATTAACTTAATTTTTAAAACAAATGCTTGCTGCTAATTTTTCCCATCATATGATCATATATTCATAATTTTAACTACATACAGGGTGAGTTTCCTACGATGTTCTCTATGGGTATCTGGGAAACTACTGGAGATAGAGAGTCGGTTAAATGGGGAAAGAATTGCAGTTTTGTGGGATCATTAATATGCCCCTTTCGTATTTTTGAAAATGGCTTACTAGATATTTCGAAAAAAAAAATTCGGCTATTTTAAAAATGGCCCCGTATTCCATTATAATCGATTTTAGACAAAAAGTTTTCAGATAAAAGTTGTAGATAATCACATCTCTAATGAGCTTCTGTTTTTTGATTTTTTCGAAAGCATGTCATTTTTGACATATATGGCACAAACATGTTTTTTTTTTAAATGGAAACCATAGTTGGTCATAATTTCATACAAAGCGCAATTTTTAAGCTTTTCAGCGATATAAGCTATAATATGTTTTTTTTGAAAAATTACTGAGTTATAGACAATTCTTATCATTCTTGGCTAATTTCACCTAGTTGGTATGGTATTCTTATTCTGTTATGTTTTATAACTTACAAAAAGACAGAATATATTATTAACATTACACAAACTAAAACTTAACTCAAAAAATAATATTACTACATACACTTTAAGTTATTTTAGGAAATGTTCAAAAAATCCGCCATTGTTTTGAGTACATAAATGCATCTTTTTAAAACTGAATTACTAGCTATTCTCACAGAACGACTGGTCGATTTAATTAAATTTCTCCCGTACTGCCAGTGCCTCTCTTAATCCTTATGTTCTTTTGTAAACCTTGTCGTAAACCATACCACATAAAAAAATCTAAAACGGATAGATCAGGTGATCGAAGAGGTCCATGCAATTGGTCCACTTCTTCCTATCTCGAAGTGTGCATAATTATGATTTATGATATAAATAATTTTTAACATTTGTTTTATTATGGGGGGGGGGTGTCATAATGAAAGTCATATTGGAACCACTCTATTGATGCGCGAGTATCTAAATTTAACTTTTCTAACAAGTCTTGAAATCCGTTGTCTAAAAACGTATGTAAGTAACGTTCACCGATCAACGTATACCCTCGAAAATGTATGGCCAAAAAAAGTTGAACCAATAATCCTACACGCTTTTCTTCATTTGAAAAATTCATATTTACAATTTTTGTTTATTTTAATTTACAAAGTTTGGATGTGACAGTTTCACATTTCTAAGAGCAACGACGATTGAACTTGTTTCCATGGCTAACTAAGTGAAGTTGTTTAAAAATGATAAGAATTGGCTATAACTCAGTAATTTTTCAAAAAAAACATATTATAGCTTATACCACTAAAAAGCTTAAAAATAGCGCTTTTTATGAAGTCATAGCCAACTATTAAAAAACACACCCAACCGTTTAAAAAAACATATGTGAAAAATGACAGGCTTTAGAAAAAAATGGAGGACATAATCCCATTAAGGATGTGATTATCTACAACTTTTATATAAAAACTTTTTGTCTAAAATAGATTATAATAGAATTAGGGACAATTTTTAAAATGGCCGAAATTTGTTTTTTTCGAAATATCTAGTAAGCCATGAACTTTTTCAAAAATCTGAAAGACGCATATTTATGACTCCACAAAACTGCAATTCTATCCCCATTAAACCGACTCTCTATCTCCAGTAGTTTCCGAGATACCCATAGAGAACATCGTAGAAAACTTACCCTGTATATAATATATTTTTGTGGATAAAACGTTGTATTACATTCATATTTTACTTGCATTTTATCCACAATGCTTCCCTAACACTAGCTGTGTTAATAATAACTATTATGAAATTATTTCAGATCGGACAGATATTTTCAACTTCCACGAAAACTCTATTCCTCCACCACTGTCCCTATCCGCACCAGAACTCAGCGGCTTAGAAGAGCTTCAATTCTTACCCCTAAAGAATTCAGCAAGTTCCACTGAACTCTTACACGAACGCGCCATTATGCGCTTCTACCAAGCAGCTGAAGAAGAGGAAAAAGAATTGGAACGCATAAGAAACAGCAACCCTGAAAAGAGCCTTGCACTAGAAATCCCTAGAATCCAAATAAATTCCAAAGACAGTGATGATATTGTAGGTCTAGATCGCAGACATTCATTGAGAAGAAAGATGTCGGCTGGTAGTGTAAGTCAGCAAGCTAAGTGGGCTCAGAAACGACATAGCCTGAAGAATTCTTCAGAACTTTCAGAAGACTTAATACCACACAACCTAAAAAAAGCTCCTGTTTCAGAGAACATGAAACGTGACTTAATACTGAATCAGTCAGCTTTATCAGATGAAGAGGTTTCAGATTTCAAAAAGAAACAAATACCTGCAAGATTGTATTCTCAAAATAGCTTCGAACGCAAACCAGTTACTATAGAAGAAGAAGAACGATGGATGGAGGAATACGAAGAAAGCATGTCAGAAAGTGAAAGCGGTTCTGAATCTGAGGTTGAAAGATTCAAGTTTGAGGTTAGTCGAAGCAGAAAGGTACAGCTTGACGAAAGCATAGCTGATGAAGATATCACATACCGCCCAGCAGGAGGACTTGGCAACTTAAGAAAGTTCAGTAATGAACCTTTCGAAATTCTATCCACACCCAAGGATTTACCAGATCCTAACTTCATTCCGAAGCCAATTTTAAAAAATTCTCCATCAATGTCACCTACGGTATCTCCCCCGTTGTCTCCAACAAAAGTTGCTAGAGCATTATCACCTAGACCTGATGTTGTACTTCAAAGAAACAGGTCCAAGTCTTTGGCTGTACCTGCTTTACCACCACTGATATCTGCCTCTTCTGGAGACGAAAGTGATGAACCTAAGAAACCTAGAAGCCGGTCCTCGTCTTTAACTTTAACTAACTTATGGGAACACACCAAAGAGCTTTCCAAACCTAAACCAATTAAAAAAGCTCCTACTGCAAAACTACCCAATATATCTGCTGTAGCTGAAATTTCAGGCATTACAGCGGCTAGTATCGTCATACCAGACAACCTACTTAGTAAAAAGAAAGACGAGGAAGCTACTAGAGTTGTAGCTGACCATTACGATAGCATAGTCAAGAGTGTCGGTCAAAGAAGGAAAAGTAACCCCCAAATTTACTTAGATAGAGATTCTTTAAAGAGAGTTGCAGAGGAAATGGAAACTCCTCAAGAAGAACTTCCTAGTAGTAAAGAAGAGACCCCTTCAAAAGAAAATCTTAGTCAAGATAGTGGGTATCAGAGTGTGTCTGGTTATAGAAGAAGCAGCTTTACTGATCACTATGATACTTTTCCTATTGTTAGTAGAAGTCCTAACAGGAAAACAAGCCTAGAAACTAGCGTGTTTTATAGAAATCAAGAACAAAATATTCGTCGAAATAGTTTAACTGAATATAGCTTAGAATTTCTGCCAAATCAACAAAAATACAGTGTTTTTACCCCTCCAAGTCCTAATAAAGAACAAAATACAAGAAAGGACAGTTTAACTGGAATTTATGTTCCAAAGAAGTCAGAGAGTACAATAAAAGACAGTGAATCAGTTATCGCAAACAAAGAAACGAACCAATTTAGAAGAAACAGTCAAACTAAGAATATGGGAGTCCAATTAACAAACTTTGATAGTCACCAAGGCAGAAATACTTTGCCTAAGGGCAGAAGATCCGTCAGTCGTTCGAAATCTCCTTCCAAAAGGGGTACAAGTGTTTCTAGACGCCAGGTAGGATTGTCTCCTGCAAGGCCAGAAAACTGGAGTGGTATGACACATGCTGAAGGATTCACAAGGCCCAAAAGATCATCTCCATCTCCGATGAGAAGGACTATGCGCGCTCAAAGAGACTCAAAGTGTCCGTCTCCTCAACCAAGGCGTGCGCCAATGCTCAAGGAAATTACTACTCAAACTTCTGGATTTCTTGAGTCGTTTTCTCAAGAATTCGCCCATTCTAGTGAGAAATTGAAAAGGGAGCTTGAGACAAGGGCAGAAATACAAGTAAGGAGTGCTGTGGATTGGCTGACTGATTTGGCTATGTTTATAGTAGCTTCTTGGTTCTATTTGTTTAGTAATGAACTTTTGGCAATACCGATACTTTTAGTTATGGTTTACAGACAGCTCAAAGAAGAAATAAGAAAACGAATACCGGAATGGATGGCAAAAAGATTTAGAAAAAAGAATTAAAAATATTATTCAGTTATACTCTTAGTCATAATACAATATTTTATAATCGAATAAAAAAAACGGCGTCAGCGATGGCTATGAAATGAAGATCGCTGTCATTTTATATGTAAAATTATATGGGAAATGTCATTGACCGTCATTTCGAAGCCATATATATTAATATTTTTTGAGGAAAACAAATAAGATTTTGTGAGGTTTTTGTGCCTATTTAAAAATAACGAATTAAAATATTTTTGTGTTTAATATAACACAGTTATTTGTTGAATGGAATCTATGATTCTTCTATTTAATTGTTGTTTTTAAGTGTAAATATTCTTTAAAGTGATATAGAAACATGTAATATATATATTTTAAGATAAATATATAGCTTTATTTCTTCTAAACCCAATCAATACTTTTTCAAAATTATAAGTTTACTTGTATTTTAAAGAATAGAGAAATACAATTGACATAAGCCCTGTTTTATTTTTTTTATTAAATATTGCGAAGTCAAACGCAGTAGAATTAAACTAGAATATACTGCTATCTTTAAACAGGCCTTTGCAATCTCAAACACTACTATTGAATTTAGGTAAATTCTTAGGTTAAGTTGGGAAACTAAGCTTCAACTTCGCCATTTGTGATTTTTTATAAACTTCGCAATTAAGTATTTAATAACAAAAAATACTTTGTTGTATCTTTGGAGTATTTTAAATAGTAACAAACACAGTGGCAGTATATTTTTTTAACCTGTACAGGGTGGGTCAATTTGGACGCTTTTAAAGGGAAACACCCTTTTCTATAGGAGATAGATGAAAACATGTCGTTGCCTGCGCTCATTTTTTTATCAAAAACATGATGGTGAAAACCGCACATCGATATCGGTTACCGTTTCGAAATTACGGGGTGTTTTTCAAAAATGTGCATTTTTAACAAAACGCTATAATTTTTTTGTTATGGAAAATTTAGTATTTCTATGAAAACATTTCCAAAGCAACTTTTTACGTAGAATTTAATGGTTTAAGTATATTTTTTTTTAAATTAATAATTTAAGGGTTATCAACAGAAAAATTGATTTTTTTACTTGGGACAACCTGTATATTTTTAATTAACTGGAAAGAACATAAAATTATCTTTCTAAAAATATATAGCACACTTGATATTTTGTTATAGTCCCCTTTGAAATACAGAATTTTTAAAAGTTCGCCACTTTTAATCAGTGGGCTTTGGACCCCTTATTGATGATCTGCCCCTAATGGAACTCGAAAATATATTTTTCCAGCAAGACGAGACACCGCCACAGAACGCTGAAGTTATAGCAAATTTTGCAGCCAATTTCGAGAATAATTTAGTAGCTAACCAAGATCCCAGCCGTTGACCGTCTAGGCCACCGAACTTAGCGCCTATGGATTTTTATCTTTGAGGAAGAATAAAGGTTCTTATTTTTATATTGCCTGGTAATCTAGACAAGAAGTACTTTGCGGCTATGCGAGGGTACCTTTCACCCCTACTAAGTTAATGAATTCCGCGATAAATATTCGAAAACGGTCCCGTCTGTCCATAACAGAAGACGGTTGATATGTCGAACACCTGTAGCAAAATCTCATGTCTTGGTTTGCTATTTATTTTTATAGTTTTATTAGATATAGTTTAAATGTATTGATGTATGAAATATAGTTTAAATCTTTATAAAATTCTGCATCTCTCATTGCAAATATTATTTTCGTTTTAATTGCTGCTCATAGCTAGATTTTTTTTGCATTACAGCCGGCGCCGTTCAAAGCCTATACAGGGTGTCCCAGAAATGAGTGCAAATATTTTAACTGGTAGTATAGTTCAACCCCAGAAACACGCCTATGAGTTTTTTTTTGCGAAAAAACAATGTTGAAAATTTTATGTTTTTCTTGACATTTTCCAGAAAATTTTGAAAAACTTTTGAGTGCCACTGTTCACCCTCCGGAAATTCGTTTACCGTGCATAGAGAGAATCTGGGAGAGAATGCAATGTTGCCACTTCCTATCATACCCACATTCGAAATGTTTATAAATTCACAGTAATAATTTTAATGGGCTACAACATAGTGGTAATCATAATCATAATTTTTGTCTTAAGCATAAGCACAGTCACAATCACAATTTTAATATGCGCTTTACAACATAGTCGCATAACTTGGAATGTAAATACAGCTGATAAAGTAACCTAATTTTCGTATTTTTCTATTTCATAATCAGTTTAGAAGTGTATTTTTGTTTAAATTTTATTACTCAGGTTTTTTAAACACGAAAATTATCATAATTATTAAACATAAAAATGAAAAAAAAAAATAATGCCCCCTAACCGATTTTTGTCGTAATCACAATCAAAAAAGTTAAAATTTACGAACTTCAAGGTTATTAAATTATGTTTATGATTACGACTGCGATGTATAAACGGGCGTATCTAAAATAATGGTTTTAACTGTTATGATTGTGACTAAAATTGTGATTATGATTACGATTATTATACCAAACTAAATCTATCCATATTAGTGGACATTGCTAACACTAATTTTAGGAAAATGCGCAATGTTTTAAGTACTTTTTACAGTTGAGTAGGCAGAAAAAATAAATTATAAGAGCTTCTTTTTTCGCCATATTAGGAATTTTTTTCAATCGTTTCAATCAACAATTATAATCTTTAAATATTAAGTTAGGGCTTACCCTTTTGATGAAAATTGATCAGTATTTTTATCCAACATATACCATTACACATACACCCCAAATATCTAATAATCTGAACATCACAAATCTATCACTTGCAAAATATTATTTAAAATGTTTCACATTAAACACTAAACTTACAAATACAACAAAAAGTGTTAAAAAACTTGCTTTATAATAACTACTTAAAACCTCTACTGAAATCTCCCACAAAAGAAAATTAATGATTTTACAACAAAAGTGCCAAAACTTTACGCGATACACGCACGATACACGAATATACGTACAACATACGTTGATTTTGGTTTGTTTACATTCTTTAAATGATTTTGGGAACCCCCGAGAAATCGTAAATACCGTTAAGAGCAGTAGGGCCCTCTACCGCTCCCGTCTAATACGACTTGCCTTGCGCGCCACAGTGCCGATTGCCCGTTCACAAAAAAGCTTAATCCGTTATTCTATAGATGTCGCTGGGTGATCGATTTGAGTTAAATTTTGGTTTGATTAATAAATAAGATTTGTGATCTGCACGTTCGACTATCAGAAATCGTTCTAATGGTATCGAGCTTTTAAAACTTCAGAAAGTTATCGGCGATTGTCTTTAAAATGTTCGTTAGTGCATATTTTTATGTCGGTAATCGGTATAGGTATCGGTAAATCGCGATGGCCTATACAAATCCGAAGAAGGTGGATATGCTTCTAAACTCTACCTAAAGTGTGAATTTTGCACACTTCCTCCTGGCACGTGAAGGGGCTCAGTAAAAGAATTTCGGACTTCCATTGTCTTTATTTATTTTGATTAACCCAACATTTCGGTCAGAAAGATCGCTTACTATTATCAAGTGTAAACTCTGTCAGTTGTAAGTATGGTTCAGTATTTGAGGGACTTTGGAAGTTTGGATCCTCAGGTGGCATCAAAGTTCTAGTGTTGTTAAGAATTGTAGTCAAGTTAAGTGTAGTGTTAAGGGCAGTCTTAGGACTGGTAAAATTAAAAAAACAGAAAGCTTTGCAATAATATCGATCTTCTATTGGGATATTTTTTAATGTTTGGTAAGTTTTTTTTTTAATTTAATTTGGGAAATGTGAGAAGTATGGCTACTGGCGATCATCCACTTAGTGTTATGGAATTTTGCAAGTAGTTTTTAAGACATTCTAGTCGCGGCAACAGCGGGCGGCGAATAAGGTGAGATCCGGGAAATTGCCGATTTCCCCCGGCGGCTCTCAAAATGTGGCAATTTATTTTTAAAACTTTCAAAGTGAAATAACTCGGTTATTTTCAATTTATTTTAAAAATAGTAAAAAGAAAATATGTTTCTTTCGACCAGATCTACCACCCCTTAAAATATTTGCACTCATTTCTGGGACACCCTGTATATACTTATTCAAAGAGAGCGAATTTTTATAAACTCTATATCTCGAAGAGGAATTGAACAAAATATCAAGTGCACTATATTTTTGGAACGGCAATTTTAAATTATTTTTAATGAATTAAAAAAATACAGGGCGTACCATATAACAAATTTTCTGTTGATAATTCTTAAATTATTAATTTTAAAAAAATTATACTTAAACCATTAAATTCTACGTAAAAAGGTGCATTGGAAATATTTTTATAAAAATACAAAATTTTCCATAACAAAAAAGTTACAGCGATTTATTAAAAATGCACATTTTCGAAAAACACCCTATAACTCCGAAACGGTAACAGATATCGATGTGCGGTTTACACCATCATGTTTATGATAAACATAAATATATCCTGTAGAAAAGGGTATTTCCCTTTAAATGGTCCAATTTGACCCACCCTGTACATTTAATATTTGAAAAATCTTTTTTATAACTATATT
The DNA here is from genome assembly GCF_002938485.1 of Sitophilus oryzae. Taxonomy (NCBI): domain Eukaryota; kingdom Metazoa; phylum Arthropoda; class Insecta; order Coleoptera; family Curculionidae; genus Sitophilus; species Sitophilus oryzae. Next base: position 1,761,095 of record NW_022147567.1, read on the forward strand.
AAATATTTATTAGTAATACTGTAGTAAGTATAGTATTATAATCTTTAAATTAAACGATTATGAATGGGCCGTATCAACAAACTTATATGGAGCCAGATGAGGTTACTAAGTCTAGGTTAAATTCCGGTTTATCAGTGCCGCTCAGGGCCGGCGGAAGGGCCGGGCGACCCGGGCGGCCGCCCGGGGCGCATGTGGCATATTTGTAGGTTGCACACAGATTATTCATTCGGAATTAGTCGGGTCTGCTGCACAGGTCTGCTGCGATTCGGTGGTATGTAAGTTATACTCGGGAGAGCATTTTCTTGGATAAAGCGAGTGTAACATACAGAGTAGCGTAGGCGTTATTATGAATAATTATGATTTGTGAATTGATGACTTATATGGGTATTGTCTATATTATATTTTCCAACCCTTTTAACGATATAGCATGGGAGCAAAAATAAATTATATATGTGAATGAATAGGCATACTGATTCAAAATTTCGGAAATCGGAATAAAGAATACCGATACTCTAGAAGATCGATATCTATCGCCCAACATTACCTAAACATAAACTTAATTTTTACAAGTGCTTTATAACTAAGTTTATAACTAGGACCATAGACGCGGCTATTAGTATTTTTTATTATCGTTTTTTAAAATCGAGTGTTCCGTTTCATTTCTGCAACAGTGTATATAGTTTGTTTCCTCCTTATAGTATTCCTAGATAAAGAGGATTCTAGTACGCTTTGATGTAGCATTATTTTTTTAATATTTTCACTAATCAATACGTTTTTTGATATACAGGGTCCGGCAATAATGCGTCGGGCATTTGTAGCTCCTAGAATAAAAAACTTGAGAATTTTGTTTAAGTGCAAACCTAAAGTAAGTACCAGGATGTATTTCCGGAAAATATTTAAACTTCTATAGGGTGGCTCAAAAAAGTGTGAGTGGATCTGGATGACTTTTTTTAAATGGAACAACCCTGTATATTATTACATTTTTAGTTTCCTTTCAGATCACTTTACATAATCCTAAGATATGAGTAAATCTATTTCAATAGTTTCAGAGATATTAAAAAATAAATCAAAAATATATATTTTTCAACCCTTCTTAAAAAAAATATAAAAAATACAAGAACCGTTCTGAAATCAAAACCATATTAGATATTTACTTTAAATGGTCTCTTCTTACTTTGCTATAAATATAGTAATCGTAAATCATACAGGATGTTCAATATTTTACGCCAAACTTTCAAAAATATAAAATAATTTTACTTCGTTTTTTTAAATGGAACAGCCTGTATATTATTTTCTTATTTGATGAAAAATTAAAAAATGAACATTTTTTATATAAAATTTTTTTATTTAAAGTATTTCAAAATTTTTAATAGTTTTCCGGATACACGCAGCATTATTTCGTATGGCGCTTTCAATTGTAAAATACGAGAGAAAAATCATTGGGTGGCTTTGATAAAAATTTACTGTGGAAAATGCCATATGAAATACAAAACCAGGAATATCTGCGAAACTGTTAAAAATTTTGAAATACTCTAAATGCAAGAAATGTTAATTTTTTAATTCTCTATCTATTGAAAAAATAATATACAGGGTGTCCCATTTAAAAAAACAAAGAAAAATTATTGTATATTTTGGAAAGTTTGGCGTAGAATTTTGAACATCCTATATGATTTACGATTTCTATATTTATAGCAAAGTAAGTACAGACTATCTAAAGTAAATCTCTAATGCAGTTTTGATTTCAGGACAGTTCTTGTATTATTAATATTTTTTTTAAGAAAGGCTGAAAAATATATAATTTTTATTTATTTATTAATATCTCTGAAATTATCGAAATATATTTACTCATGCTTAGGTTTATGTAAAGTGATCTGAAGGGAAGCCAAAAATGCAATAATATACAGGGTGTTCCATTTAAAAAAATCATCCCGATCCTCTCACACTTTTTTGAGCCACCCTATAGAAGTTAAAATATTTTCCTGAAATACATCCTAGTACATACTTTAGGTCTGCACTTAAACAAAATTCCCAAGTTTTTTATTCTAGGAGCTACAGCTGCCCGACGCACTATTGCCGGACCCTGTATTATTTACATTCTTACTGCTCTTATAATCATAGTATGCAAAAACCACCCGTTGACACAAATGTCAAATTAAATGTATAGGCCTATGGTTTATGCTTTTTTTGGCAGCACAAAAAGTTTTTGAGATATATCTTTAATGCAAATTGATTTAGATATCGATATGAAGAAAAAATCATCAATCAAATCGCACCTGAACAATTTATTGTATTATATTATTTTACAATTTATAGATATTAATATATTATAGTGTAACGTTTTTAGTTCGTTACATGTCTTTTTTATATATAATATATGATGTCTGGCCTATCATCACCGGATTCCCTCTCGTTCAGGCCGGATAGTTTATTTGACGCGTAATTTTTACGTTCCCTAGTCGCCAACCCTGTTATCGTTCGACACAACCCTGTTATTGCTCTGAGGAGGCGCTGTCAACATCGCTTCTGTCAACTGTCTCCGTGCTTAACCTCACTTTGTTTTGACGCTCTGTTGTATCCCAGCTTTTGGAAATGGTGATTATTTAAGTCTTGCTGTATAATTTGCTGTATCAGCTGCTATTTCGAGGCTACAGGGTAGAGTTACGGATGTCCCAAATTGTATTTGTGTTTTGCTGGCACGTTGGTGTCCCTTTTCTTTTGTCCTCCAGAATGTCACATGGAAGAAAGGACATGTTGTTTATTATTTATTGAGCCCTCGGAAGTATTTCGAGGGTCCAAGGTACGGACTGTGTCCAAGGTACGGACTATTTCCAAGGTACGGACTGTGTCCAAGGTACGGGTAGTGTCATCTGTACATAAGGTAATGTACAGACATTATCTTATGTACAGATGTCCTGTGGACGAGCGTCCCCAGTAAGAATGATTTTTTTTCTTACATATAAGTGCCACAGCGTGGATGTAGCTTGAGTCCCATGCTGCTTCATTCCCATTTCTAAGCCTAGTCAGTAGCTACGGCTGTAGTGATTCATGGTGTCCTCAATCTGGCCCCTTTTGTTGTTTTGGCCAACAGGATCGCCGACAGACAGTACAGAGATGCTAGACCACCTCACGCTGCTACTGTTTGAAGCAAGGTTACATAAAAGAACAGCTAAGTGTATATTTAAGTTCTAGTTTTACATTTAACATCTAAAACATTTTCAGTCTTAAACAATAACGTACATCTTAAGTAATATCGTACAGACTATGTTCAGTGGTTAGATTGTTAAGAACATTCATGTCGATATAATCTTTAAAATATAATTTAGATCTTAGGTTTCATTGCATTACGTCTTGTAATGGTATTACTTTTATAGATATTATTGCACTATTTTAATAGATGGATAATCAAACATAGATTCTAGAATCTGCAGGTTGTAACATCTTCAATTTAGCATCATATGGAATATATCAAATTAATTAAAGTAATGCTACATTTCATATTTTCTCTTAAACTTTACATGTCCTGTATTTTATCGTAGTTGTTTTCATTGATATTTAGTACGACTCTTACCACCACTTTCTTTAACAAATAACCACTATAATAATTATTAAAATTATACAATTCTATTTACCATCAGAATTCATCATGAATAAATATAGTCATTAGTTTTAAGTATTATACAACTGTGTTTTCTTTCTCTGTACATTCCTGGCGCCCAATATCTATTTCTTTGGTTTATTGTTATTAATTAGTTTTCTTTCCAGTGAAATACCTTATACACGACTGTTCTCCGATGAAAAGCTGCCGTTCGCAGTGGTAGTTGTTTAAAAAACGCTACACATAATTTGGCCCCCATAAACGTGGGGCTTTGAGAAATTTTTACTCGTAACATTTCACTGGAGTCTGACAGTTTTAGTATTGAAAATACTTCTGGCCGCGTTTATATGGGACCCATCTTTGAAAAAACGACATGCTAGAGCGGCATGGGTTCGATAACCTGCCTGTCAACACGTCGATAGTTTAGCCGGCGTTATAGGAATATGGAATAGGGCAAGGTCGTTCGAAGGCCGAAATAAGGTAGAGGTCGTAAATAAAATGATCCATAATGTTAAAATACGCTTCGAAGTGTTAAAAGTGTTGAAAATTGATTAAAATTTGCTAGGTTTAAGATATTGGTGAGTACTTTTTGAGTTTTAAGTCAAGTATGTAGGTGAGAGAAATATTATGTGATTTATTCGATTGTATAAGCCGTGAAGCTAATAGGGTGTGTGTTATATTTCATAAATATTTCATTTTATTTTGTTCGTAACTGTGAGTCTTGTAAGCTCACACTGTATTCGTAAACAATAAGGTATTATCCTTATTATGGTACTTACCCTTAATTTTATATGTATGTATATAATTTTGTATTCTCTGTTTAATGTATTTGTACACAATTTTTTTATATATTTCTTAATTATCATATTATTTAACAGTATCAAAAGCAATGTTGCCTCCCATTTTTATACAGGGCGGTAAAGTTTTCAGGAAAATCAGTTTTTTTTTATAATAACACTGATACTATTTTAAATATCTTTATAAAATTGAGTACACGTCTTCCATGTATCAAGATGTATTTTTTCATATAAAAACAGTTCTGTAATTTTTATTTCAGTTGCGTCCTTACGGGATTGGATTAGTTAATTAAATTTAATTTCTTGAGTTTCTTAAGAGTTTAATAGCGAAGTGCTTTAGACTTTAAATCGATACATATGATAATATTCTTTTTTCTCCGAAATTATGGAATTGTCTAGTTGTAAAATTTATTGATTTTAGTATACTTTAGTTGTTATCAATATAAGTTAAAAAGACGCTAACTTCCTTATTGCATTTTTTAATTGATTAGCAATTTTTTTGATTTTATCCAGTGTGTAAGCCACCAATGCACATGTCATATTTTGCACCCATACCTCATATTTGTATTTACCACATTTTAAATTTATATGTATGCATGTATGTTATTTTTGATTGTAATATAATATTTGCTAAACTTTCTATCATGTTTTATGTATTTGTATATCATTTTTTATAACTCCCGAAATTTTCACATTATTTTACAGTCGACATCAAAAATAATGTTGTCTCTGCACTTTGACGTAATATACGTATAAGTATTTGTTAAAACAATACTCGCCTATTTTATAAACATCATTACTTGAAAAAAAGATACCTATTTGGCTTATTTAGGTATATCCACTAATTTACTTGCTCTTCGAAGTAAAATTCATTTTCGAAATACAAGACGTTTTTGAAAATGAAAATGTCTAAGCACCTCTCGTATCCCAACGATCTCATAACTTATCGAAAAGGTAAAAACTAATGGTCGTGTAAATTTTGAACCTATTGAATTATGCTAGAACTGCTTTTTCCTTGTAAATTATGACAGTTAAAACTTAATTTTTTTTTTTTTTTTTTTTAATTTCATTATCTCTTGGATGGTCTATTTAATCATTATCAATTTGTTGTTCTCCTTTGTGGCTTTATAAAAATAATATTTTTACGTATTTTTACTTTTAAATTATAATTGACAACGACAAATCATAGGCTATGCTAGTCTTTGCAGTATAACTTAATTCAAAATTGGTAGCAAATTTCTTTAATTAACCTAGCATAAGTCGTAATACAGATTATATCAGTGCAGGAGTAATCAGATCGGAAGTCATAAGTTGAATCGGATATAAAATGCAAATATAATGTATAAATATAAAATCCAATAGTTCACGTGATGACTCGAATCAAGTGGTCTGTGGTACCTTTTAAAAAATGGCGGATAAGCGAAACGGTTCATCGTTCATTAACTGAATCTTCGTTAAAAAAAAATCTTAAATACTACCAGAAGATGAAAAAAAAAGCTAGAAAACTTAAATTAAACGTCGAACGTTGTCGAGCCTATAGAAATCGCAAGAAAATTGCTAAAGTTTTATCAGTAACTACAATCGATACTTCTTCTTCGACCTTGGAAGATTTTGAAGGACCATCAGAGACAAAAGGAAATATAAATCAGGAAGGTAAGTAATAATACCTAATATGAATATGGTTAATAAATATTACCGTGACTTACCACTGGTGTATATACGGATATGGAAAACGTCTCGGAGAGCCAAGATAATAAAAAATGATTTTCATAAGAAATAAGAAGTTTCTTATTCGCTGCATTTCAAAAATATTTTATGACAGGCCCCTGGACGAGCACACATGTCAAAGATATTAAAATTGAGTGGCTTAGAATCCTAATCCGGCATCCGTTTGTCGTTCATCGTTCCGTCAAACCAGTAAAATTGAAATATTATCTGTCATTTTTGAAATAAACCAATAAAACTGGTTAAAAACAACAAGAGACGACGCATGACGGATTTATATTTAAACCCATCCATAGCTAACTTAAAAAATATTGGAAACTTTTTTTAGCAAAATAAATAGATTGATATGAGATGTCATCTGCTATTCTTGTCATCGTCTGTCTTACCTGAGAAAAAAAACAGAGTATACATCGATAATCTAATCAAACTGGTAGTTTCGACCTTTAAACCGATATTAATGATTATTACGTTTACTTTCTTATTTTTCAGAATTAATATTAAAAAATTATAGGTACCTACCGTTAAAATCTGAAATTTTGTTTCAGATTTCAGATTTATATTTAATTAATACAGTCCAATGCAAGAAACAACATAATGAAACCACCATCACTAAGTGTCAAGATTTTATATTTATGGTTATTACTTTAGAAAAATAATAAAAACTTTTTGTGACCAAATTTTATTTTTTACATTAATTTTTATTAATGTAATTTATTTTTGCTGCTTACCACCACGACCTTACATGGCATGGTTTCTGTAACCAAGAAATAAATATCACAGTTCAGTAGTAAACATTATAATGGTGACCGTAAAGCATCGAATAAGCTCATTTAAAATTAAGGGGTGTGTAAAAAAAAGTTTTTTTCTTCGACAACCGCCAACTTGTGTCTGGTATTTTCAATACGCCTATGATGTTTGCGCATGTTGCAAAATCTGTGAATTTTTCTTATTAATTTTCTTATATTAATTTTTGTAGTTTAATTTTTTTTGGCATTATACAGAGGAAGAAACAGTTGTAGTTTCTCTTGGTACGATTTAAGACTGAAATTTTTATTTTCTTTCTTATTTTTGATATTTCTATTTATTATTATTTGGGTCTATAGAATTTAGACAATTTCATATTACGGAGATATATCAGCTGTGTGTTTTGTTATTTTGATATATTTTCGAACTTGGTATACAGGGCGGTCAAGATTTAATGCTTGGACCTGAATTTTTTTTGAGTTAAAAATTTTTAATAGTTTAAATTTTTTTTCTTGGTAGATACACTTGAAAGTTTATCTATTGTTGGGACTTCCTTATACCGGGTGGTCAATATTTTTTTTGTGACTTTGAAATTTTTTAAATTTCAAGGTGTTTGACATTTGATAAAGTTTGAAACTTTATATTTACAGACATTTTGGTTTGTATTTTTCCCTATACAGGGTGGACAAGCATTGAATTTTCGACTTTGATTTTTTTATCTCTAGGTGTTTGAAATTTGATATAAATTTTGGACGTTATACTTAATTGAGATTATTTTGATAATTTTACTATACTGTGTGGTCACAACTTGATCATTTTGATTTTGTTTGTGTTGATTAATTGATTGCAATTAATTTTACAAGTTTTTGTGATTATCGATAACTGTTAGGGCGAGCTGCTAAACTTACATTTAGGGTTATTTTTTTTGCTTATAGAAGTACGTTAGAGTTAATCTCATCTCGTTTATTGTTTAGTTTACCTTAAGGTTTCTATGCCAATGTTTTTATGCCAATATTTTTATTAGTATCGCATTCACTATGTTTCACCATCTGAACCTTCAGTGTTGTCAGTTCTATCGACAGTTGTTAGACTGTCCTGTTTGGTAATTTAGGTACATTTTGAGTTTTTTGTCATGACAGTTATACTAGGACTGTTATGTTGATACAGGAAGTGTATCATTTGAGTTTTTTTGAGTGTATGACGAGGGTGACTTGTCATATTTGATACGTGAGGTATTGTTTTGTTTTCTTTTGACAGCTGTCTATGTACGTGTCAAAGGAATGTTTGGTACTTGTCCTGTTATGATTGTTGCCGAAAACCTTCATATACAGACATTTACCGTTTAGTGATTTAATGTCAGGAGGACATTAAATTTTTTGCAGTGTTGCAGCCGACACATGCGGGAGCATCTGTCGTATTTATGGTTTACAGTTAGCAGGATGCTACTGTGAACATTTTGGTTGTTAATGATTTTTTTTTGGAGACGTCCAAGATCATTAACGTGTTGTCATCATTTGATATGATGATTGTTTTTGAGTTATTTGAGCGATTTAGCGCTTGTGACTCAAGTTTATGGAGGATTGACGTTTGACATCTCTGTTTTCGGATTCTGTTGCCTTGTTTTAATAGTTTTTACTAGATCTGATAGCCAATGCAATGTTTCCGAAGAACTATATCTGTATCAAAACGAGTCAATAGTTTGAGTTTAGTTGGAGTTCTAGTTTTCTCTGTTTATTTGAAGAGATATTTTTTTGATGACACTTGTGTCAGGTTTAGGTCTTTTTGTATTGTGAGATATTTTTGTCTTGGGACATCTATATCAAGTTTAGTTTTTTTTTGTGAATTTTGGCAGTGTCTGTATGGAAGGTGCAGATGCATTGAGTTTTTTAGCGGCGTGCATAGCGAGATGATGATTGCTCTGTTTTATTAGTTTTTCTGGTTTTTTAGTCCAGGTGTATTGTTTCGCGAGCAATTACACTACTTTTTTGGTTTAGAATAACTGTCAGTGAGATAGTTGTTAGTTTGGTTTTGCCCGATGAGTTGTCATGGAGACAATTTCATCATTTTAGTCCCTTATGTATAGTTTAGTTTAGCTCGTTAGTTTCATTTAGCCCTACAGTTTACTTGCGTTTTTTGTGTTTTTTTTGAGTCTGGCTTTGAGCAGTGTCGTGTTTGACATTTTTGTGATTTTTGATTTTACAGTTTTCTGTAAGTCTTTGAGTTTGTTTGATTGTCATATTGTCATTCGTTTTTTTATTTTGTTTCGATCTATGGCTATTATCTAGCCTATGGTCATGGTTTGTGGCCTTGGGGCACGTGTATCCGCTCTACATGGTGGGCGAGTTGAGTGTGCTACTGGTTAGTTGCATGCTCAACAGTAAAGAATAACCATGTACGGGTTCCTCGTGACGGTAAGAGTCCGTCAAATGCCACCGTAGTATGTGATAAGTCTCAGAACATCGACAGTGTCGGAAATTCTTTCCGTCCACCTTATCCACATACTACGGATATAGTATTATGTATGTGATGTTACGTTTATAGTATTATGTATGTGATGTTACGTATATAGTATTATGTACGTGATGTTACGTATATGGTGCTACGTATATGGTATTGCGTGTGTGGTGTTATATGGGTGATGTTACGTATGTGGTACTACGTGAATAGTATTACGTATGTGGTATTACGTGTATAGTATTAGTTTATCGTAATACCTATTTAATAGGTTTTACTATGGTAAATAAAACTTATATTTATTCATTTTATTAACTTGATTTAATTGACATACCTGGTTAGGGTTCCGTCGTCATTTGCTTGACAGGGCGTTGACCTTCCGTCAACTACCCTAGGCGATGCGTATTTTGTTTTTTCTTTCTTTCTGAGCTAAGGCTCAGAAGGTTTTTAGTTGTATTTTTTTTATGTAGAGTCATTTTGGGGTATCGTTATAGATATGCTCTATTTATCCCATTTTAGTTTATGTACACTACAGTGCATCCCCTCATGCTGACAGATGTAGGGTATTATTTTTCCATATTCATTTCATTTTGATCTTTCTTTGCAGTTCTGTCTCTTGGTGATTATCTCTGGTTTTTGTTGTTGTTGGTTCCAGTCACTGCGTTGGAGAGAAGGGTTGAGCTAGTGCAAATTTTGTTGAGGTGTTTAGGCTCGGTTAGCCTTCTTCAGCCTCTGTTGCTCTAGTCTGTAATTCCTTGTCTGACGTTGTTAGTATGATACATTCCGTTTGAGAGAAGGTTTGAGCTGGAACAGCATATTTGTCTGGTTGTCTTGGTCTTGTAGTACCGACCGTCGTCAACCTTTAACTGCTCTAGTTCCATATAATTCCTTGTCTGGCGTTGCTAGTATTGTTCATTCCGTCCGAGAGATGGTTTGTAATTGCACAGTAAATTTGTTTGTTTGTTTTGGTTTTAGGTTACCGGCCGTTATATACCTCTATCTGCTCTAGTATTGTAGTGTTCCTTCTCTGGCGTAGTTGATCTGACATGAACTAGAATGTTGGTTTCAGAAACTATTACCAAGGTTATAAACCGAGACGTATCGATACCATGAATGGATAGACGTTCTCTTTAATTATTGTTGAGTCGCGTTGTTTTAGAACATAGCGTTATTAATTTTGAGTCTGCACTTGTCTAGCCTGAGTTATCGATAATTTACACCTATATCGTTTTATAACACCTAACTATAGCAGTATTTTTTAATCTTGCATACCATAATAGCTGATGTACCTCCGTATTATTTTATTTTAGCAGAACAATGGCTCGAGTATCTCTGTACTTTACGGCGTATCCAGTGACCAGCAACTTTAGTAATTTTACACCTTTAGTTTTTATGATCTCCTGCATCATATATTCTTTACTGGTACTTTTCGTTTTTATTTTGGTTTACCGCTTCCTTTTTGAGAACCTAATCAATTTTCAAATGGGTTTCGTCTATTCTGAAAGTCACGAAATAATTTTCTTTTGATTTTTTTTTACCATCCCCAGATTTGTGAAAAAGAAAGTGTACCTTACAGGTCCATTTCTTTTCTTTTCGGAGGAGGGCAGTGTAACGTTTTTAGTTCGTTACATGTCTTTTTTATATATAATATATGATGTCTGGCCTATCATCACCGGATTCCCTCTCGTTCAGGCCGGATAGTTTATTTGACGCGTAATTTTTACGTTCCCTAGTCGCCAACCCTGTTATCGTTAGACACAACCCTGTTATTGCTCTGAGGAGGCGCTGTCAACATCGCTTCTGTCAACTGTCTCTGTGCTTAACCTCACTTTGTTTTGACGCTCTGTTGTATCCCAGCTTTTGGAAATGGTGATTATTTAAGTCTTGCTGTATAATTTGAATCAGCTGCTATTTCGAGGGTACAGGGTAGAGTTACGGATGTCCCAACTTGTATTTGTGTTTTGCTGGCTATTTCGAGGCTACAGGGTAGAGTTACGAGGCAGCTGCTATTTCGAGGCTAGACGGTAGAGTTACGGATGTCCCAACTTGTATTTGTGTTTTGCTGGCACGTTGTGCCCTTTTCTTTTGTCCTCCAGAATGTCACATGGAAGAAAGGACATGTTGTTTATTATTTATTGAGCCCTCGGAAGTATTTCGAGGGTCCAAGGTACGGACTGTGTCCAAGGTACGGGTAGTGTCTTATGTACAGACATTATCTTATGTACAGATGTCCTGTGGACGAGTGTCCCCAGTAAGAATGATTTTTTTTCTTACATATAAGTGCCACAGCGTGGATGTAGCTTGAGTCCCATGCTGCTTCACTCCCATTTCTAAGCCTAGTCAGTAGCTACGGCTGTAGTGATTCATGGTGTCCTCAATCTGGCCCCTTTTGTTGTTTTGGCCAACAGGATCGCCGACAGACAGTACAGAGATGCTAGACCACCTCACGCTGCTACTGTTTGAAGCAAGGTTACATAAAAGAACAGCTAAGTGTATATTTAAGTTCTAGTTTTACATTTAACATCTAAAACATTTTCAGTCTTAAACAATAACGTACATCTTAAGTAATATCGTACAGACTATGTTCAGTGGTTAGATTGTTAAGAACATTCATGTCGATATAATCTTTAAAATATAATTTAGATCTTAGGTTTCATTGCATTACGTCTTGTAATGGTATTACTTTTATAGATATTATTGCACTATTTTAATAGATGGATAATCAAACATAGATTCTAGAATCTACAGGTTGTAACATCTTTAATTTAGCATCATATGGAATATATCAAATTAATTAAAGTAATGCTACATTTCATATTTTCTCTTAAACTTTACATGTCCTATATTTTATCGTAGTTGTTTTCATTGATATTTAGTACGACTCTTACCACCACTTTCCTTAACAAATAACCACTATAATAATTATTAAAATTGTACAATGCTATTTACCATCAGAATTCATCATGAATAAATATAGTCATTAGTTTTAAGTATTACACAACTGTGTTTTCTTTCTCTGTACATGCCTGGCGCCCAATATCTATTTCTTTGGTTTATTGTTATTAATTAGTTTTCTTTCCAGTGAAATACCTTATCCACGACTGCTCTCCGATGAAAAGCTGCCGTTCGCAGTGGTAGTTGTTTAAAAAACGCTACAATATATATATATATGTATATATATATATATATATATATATATATATATATATATATATATATATATATATATATATATATATATATATATATATATATAAATATATATATATATATATATATATATATATATATCAAACAAAACCAAACCAAAACAATAAATAAATTTATTAAAGAATTAAATACATTAATTTAGGTAGGAGAAATGTCAAGCAGAATACCTTTTGACCAATAAAATATACTTAGAGAAAATATATAAAAAATATAAACTTACTTTACTGTCATTATGATACTTGGAGAACTCAACTCAACTGAACAGCATGACTTCTTCATTCGTTCTCCCAGAGAGAGACCCTCGACTCTCCTCTGATTTGCTTTTAATTATTCTCCCATATTGATATTTACAACAATAAGAATTAAACAAAGTTCACCTTCAGATCTTAGTATGACGTCAACTTGTTCTAGTTTAATTTTCATTGTGCAAATATTATGTTTATAGAAATATATTTTATTTAATATACTGGGTGATTTATTTTAATGATAAATACTTAAATTCTTGCTCTTGACATTTCCCCCGGTCCTGAAAAAGCTGGTCCCCAGCGTTAAATATAAAGAAAATATAGATATTAAAATAAATTACCTGTGAATATAATAATAATGCAATAAATAAATGAAAATTGTGTTGTGTTATTTTATACATATAAAATAATAAAACTTAATACTCATAAAATAGACTAATATAGAATAATATTTCTTAGAGGCAATGTAATATAGTGATATAAAACAATGAAAATAATATTTAGTGGGATTGTAACTTGAAACATTAATTAAATTAATTTCTCGTACTCTTTAACCCTTTACATTAATAAAAAAAAATCTTGATACCACTTTGTACTGTTGGGAGCAAATTTTCTGCTGGGATCTTCCAATGAACTTTCTTGGGGTGCTTCTATCAGCTAAGCAATGCACACACCAGCTTCTACCCTTGCCTATAATCCATGTGTTCCTAGTTGCATGGGTTTTTCTGTTTTCATTTCCATGCATTATTTAAATATCATATGCGCTGAAGGTCAATGGCGCGAGAACGACGACTTTTAAACTTGCAGAATCAGCATACTGTCCATTTGCTTCTTGTTTACTATGACGTTTCTTTGTTTATCATTCGTTTAATTCTGACAATAAACGTTCTATCCAATATTTTCATTCTGGAGTTGTTTAATATCTGACCATTTCTGACATCATGTGGATGCTGGATGGTAGTCGGGAGTTACGTACATGTCTTTCTACTGTCTATAAGTGTATCCTGGTTACTTAAAAACGAACTTCAGTAAATGCAACCAAACGTTGTGTTCAATTTCCATTCTATAGAAATACGAGGCAAGAAGGGCAGGCGGCGTGTTTAACATGCAACTCTGCTGGATAGAGCAAACGTCTGTCGCTGGAATGAACGGCATCATCGTATTCTCGTTCTTGGTGTGGTATCGGTAGATATACAATTTTTGATAAATTATGATGAGGAGTTAAAGAGTAAAGCATTTTTTAAGCTTAAGCTTTCCATAAAAAATAAAAATATAAATTATTTGAATTAGTTAATTTGCTCTAAGAACGGGAAAGATTTTTATCAAACGTTTTGTTCTTCTTGTTTTTTTATAAAGAAATAGAATATATAATAAAATATAATAATATCAAATGTTTTATGTATATAAAAGTAGTATGTTTTTATTTGTAATGAAAAATTTTCTTAATTAGCTTATGTTGACTAATCTAAAAGAAGAATGAAATTTATTAATCGAAAATAATATTTCTAAGATTAAGAAAGTTTAATACCTTCATTTTTAAAGATAAAGTGTAATGACTAATAATTAATAATTAAGGAACTTGTTAATTAAATAGCTTTTTTTAGCTATATTTTTAATTTAGTTAGCTTCAGCAATTAGGAATATGTAAATAAATAAATTAAGGTTTATAAAAGAATTTATTATAAATTGTTTTTAAAGACTGGTCTTGGGATTTCTGTTCTATCCACTACATTACATGTCTGCTATCTCCTTCCTAATGGTGAAAAATTCTTTACGAAAAGTCTCATGGCTTTTAATTGCATTTGCAATTTCTTGTAAACATTCGGGCATTTAAATACCTTACTACCTTCACACATATTAAATAATACTAAATAAAAATATTTTTAATGGCTCGGGAAAATAATAGCTACATAAGCTAAACTAGTACCTTGAAAACAATCACGTTGATTAAATAAAATATTGGGCACATTGGGCCAAAAACAATTACGTGACATTGATACTAGTAAAATAAACATAAAAAAATCATCAGAAAAATCATCCGAGCTAAAATCTGGACCAACGAGGCCTAACTAGACAGATAAAATTGAACCTCACAAAAAAGTCACATTTTGACATGTTAAAATGTGCTTTAAGGTGTCATTTTATCGCAAATTGCCATTCAATCTTTCACCAGGTGATGCTTGTAGTTGGGTCTAAAATACTGTATCTCTGAACTTACTGTCCATAAGAATTATTTTTTTTATTATTACTCAAGTACTTTTTGTGATTCCTCAATTTGCCATTATCAATAAGTCCATGTGTGTTGGAAAGTGTCATCTTGATCACCCTAAAAAATGCTAACAAAAATATTATATTAGTACTAGTTATTTGCGGATTATTAGTCTGTATTTTTATTAAAAATATATAGTTTAAACTTATGTTAAAATTACTACTATACTAAAGTTTCTTCTTAAATTCTACCTATCAGCTTTACTTTTTCAAGTGCCTTGAATTCTTGCAATTTTCATATTCCATTAGTACAAAAGTTGACTCAACTGATGAGTCCAAGGAGGGTGACTAGGATGGATAATAATATCTTCTGGTTCCTTGGCATTAGGCTGCCTGGATATCATATCCTTTAGTCTATCATGTCTTTTTCTGTCTGCGTATTTTGTCCGAGGTATTTTATAATTTATATCAACCGTACGCTCAAACTTACTCACGGTTCTATTAAAAGGGCGTTTCGTGTACACATTTTGTAATCGGTTTTTCATCTGGAGACCACGAAATCGTCTTTTTCTTCCTACTCGAGGCTCGTTCCTACTGGCTAGCGCCAAATCCAAGTGTTCATATTTTATTTTTGAGAGGGTATTCTGATCATCCCCAATATGTGTACTCTCTATTTGGCTAGTGAGGACACTCCGGTCTTTATCTATCTGGGAATGTGCTTCAACAATAGTAAAAACATTTTCATCATATTTAATTTCTTTCGGGGGAGGTTCCAATTCATTTTCCACGTGTACAGTGGCATGATTGTCCATATTTCAAGTACAGTCCTCTTCTGACATAGTTAACATATTTTCCACCTGATCCGTATGAGTTTCACATGGGAGGGCGTCCTGTTGACCATATTTTATTGCATGATTGTGCTTGATTTTGCTATTATTATTCTCTTCGTTATTGTTTGATGATTTTGTTGATTTAGTATACTTTAAATGACCTGCATGATTTTTATATGAGCCATAACTATTATTAGTTTTTCTAAAATTTGTTCTGCCTTTTTAAGTTATCAATTTTTTTATTAAAATTACGATTATAAGAATTGTTGACTGACCACCTATTCCTGAAATCTGAATTTATTCGCTATGGTTGTTTTTCATTTCGGATATAATTGTGACAATAATAATCATTCCAGGAATATGCTGACATTTGAGACTCTAAAAATATCTCTTTTAAATCATTTAATTTGTGAACTATGTTTTTTAAACTTTCAAAATTCATATTTTCTGTAACTAAAAGATAATAATATTTATTATATGATTCATGTAGACCGTTTTCAAATTGTTCTCTAAAAAAATCAAAATTTGCTTCACTTTCAATTTCGTATGCAATCGACAATAAATCATAGTAGTAATATTTTATATCTTCATTTTCGCCTTGTATACGGGTACGAAATTTAGATTTTAGTTTACGGAATGGATTTTCACCACCAAACTGCTTAATAAAATCGGTTTTTAAATCCGACCAATTTTTATTAAAATTATCCTTGTTGTTAACATATTTCTTAAACCAAACTAATGCAGCATTTTCCAGGTAACAATTTAAATATTTAATTTTAAAAGCGTTGCTCCAACCATTCTTATCGGTTATTCTGTCATATTTTTGAATGAAAGACACCGGATAGTCGAATCTAGGGTCAAAAGTAGGTGGCTGTATAAACTCAGGCAGAACAGGTGTTTTATTAAAAAACATCGTGAATATCGGTTTACTAATCTTCAATTTGTATTAAAATTAATCAACAGAACTTTTAACTAAGGTGAATAATTATCGCCCACTACATATATAACATGAAATAGAATCTCCAAACAAATAGGAATTTTGTCTATGTAAGCACTGTTTAGATATTTTTATAACACAATTGCAGTAAATAAAATAGTAACTAAAACTTATATTTGAAAATAGAAGACAATTATGTATTTGTGCGTATGATGTTTCAAAAAAAAAATATTTAAATTTTAGTAATTATTCCAATAAACTAAAATAAATAAAAATGTTTGAATTAATAGATTTTTCATTTTACTGTTAAAAATAGAACGATAAGTTTTTGATCTTAATATAATAATTGTCCATAATAATTGTTTATAAAAGCAGTAAATACTTGGCAAAATATTTAAAATATTTTAGGTTTTGTGTTGGAAATTTATTAAGACTCAGTATATAAGCATAATACTAAGTATAAAAATATAAGCATCGTTTTGGTAAAAAATACACGAAGAAAAGTTTTGTATGAATGAATATTAAAAGGAATATTTCGTTCAACGATTAAAAATATCGAATAGTTGTTATTAGAGGTTGAAAAAAATAGAAATAATTGTAATAGGACGTATTGCTTAAGTCGAAAAATTTGTAAATAAATTAAAATATATGTAAATAAGTGTATAAATCATCATCAAAGTAAGCGTTCGATTTACTGGTCAAAAGATAATATAAAAATTTAAAAAATACATCGATTGTTGCTAAAAAAATTAAAGACTTTATTAATTTAACATTTTCATAAAAAAATAAACCCGTCTCGTTGGTATGCGAAATTGTAAAAAAAAAACGGCGCCTCCGCCACATGAGTGGTGGTGTAGAAAAATATTTAAAATAACCGACGGCGCCTCCACCACATGTCGCGGTGTTGAAAAAAAACTAGAGAAATTAGTTAAAATTTGCATACAAAAAAAAGGCTGTTTTAATTAAAAGAGAGACCGGCGCCTCCACCACATGGTGGTGAAAAAAGTAAAAATAATTAATTGAAAAAAAAAATTACAACCCCACCCGGCGCCTCCACCACATCTCGCGACCCCGTTTTAGGGGGTTGCGGCTAGGGACGTTTTAGGTATCGAAGATCATTAAAACAATCAATATATATAAAAACAAAATATAAATTTATTAAAGAATTAAATACATTAATTTAGGTAGGAGAAATGTCAAGCAGAATACCTTTTGACCAATAAAATATACTTAGAGAAAATATATAAAAAATATAAACTTACTTTACTGTCATTATGATACTTGGAGAACTCAACTCAACTGAACAGCATGACTTCTTCATTCGTTCTCCCCGAGAGAGCCCTCGACTCTCCTCTGATTTGCTTTTTAATTATTCTCCCATATTGATATTTACAACAATAAGAATTAAACAAAGTTCACCTTCAGATCTTAGTATGACGTCAACTTGTTCTAGTTTAATTTTCATTGTGCAAATATTATGTTTATAGAAATATATTTTATTTAATATACTGGGTGATTTATTTTAATGATAAATACTTAAATTCTTGCTCTTGACAATATATATATATATATATATATATATATATATATATATATATATATATATATATATATATATATATATATATATATATATATATATATATATATATATATATATATATATATATATATATATATATATAATTTCGATAATTCTTCCTTCTTCTTTAATAACTAAAAAAATATTGCTAAGTTAGCTGCATATACAATATTAGCCCATTATTGTAAGTTAATATGGTTTTTTATATAACAATTATCATTATGTAGATACAATTTATTTCAATGTATAATTGCAGTTTTTAAATAGAATTAACTTTTTAACGTAAATCTTAATTTAAGAGTATTATTATTTTATTTAATTTAATTGAACCAGAGAATTTTGCTCTTCGTCATGTTATCTTAATAAACTGGACTCACACTCGCAGATAACGCGCTGTCAGTCAGAGATATTGATATTTTTATGAACTTGTCCTATACGTAATTTCACACACAGAAACTAGCGTAGAATAGACAATAACCAAAATTTTACGTCGACTCGATTGTTTTGATTATCTCATGTAAATCAGCCGCCTATGTCATAAACTTAATTAATTAATGTATCTTGTTTATGGAAACAAGTATAGGATATATTTTTCGAAAGCTCATAACAAGACAATTAATTTTTAATTAATGAAATAGGGGACAATATTAGTATCTGTACCTTTTGAAAATTTGTTACATCTTTAAAAATAATCTAAAATGTCTATATTACATGGATATAGTGATAAATGAGGTTTAAATTATCAGAAAATGCATTTTCTACGAAAACTTGAAGAGATGGGTAAAAAATGGTATAATACAATTTGATAGATGCACAATGTAATTGTTTACATTGTGCATCTGATTCACGTAAAATATATAGGGTGCTCCATTTAAATTCATTGCCGTTTAAAGCTAGTCATTATTTAATATAAATTTTTGGACACTCTGTATAAGGTAGTAAAATTTTTATTATTGCAACACAATATCTGATCAATAAATAATCTTCAGTAAATATTCAGTATTAAAAACTTTGGTACCCTTGGAGAAATGAAGCCTTAATATTTTTACTGCAATTTCATAAAATTGAAAATATTGCAAAAACAGTAAGGTTTAAGTGTGATAAAACTTAATCAAATTTACCTTTATTTCAATCGTAGAATTTAAAAATAGAATAATATACAGGGAGTTCTATTTAAAAAATACAACTATAATATTTTTTACATATTTGGGACACTCTGTATCTTGTAAAAATATTTTTAAATTTTATCTCTAATAGTCCTTCAACGAAAAATCTAATCGTTTAGCTACAATACTCCGTGTCGTATGTGGTGAACAACCCTGTATATTTTATATGATGTTTTATATGATTTTAAGTTTATTTTTCAATAAAATATCTAAAGTAAAAGACTGTTTATTTTTAAAGCTGTAACTGCAAGTCCTAAACGTCACAAGTTAATAAACTTATTATTTTTTAAAAATACAAATAAGTACTATGTATTAATACAGGGTGAGTTTCCTACGATGTTCTCTATGGGTATCTCGAAAACTACTGGAGATAGAGAGTCGGTGAAATGGGGAAAGAATAAGTTTAGTGGGATCATAAATAATATGCGCCTTGCAGATTTTTCAAAAAGTTCATGGCTTACTAGATATTTCGAAAGAACAAATTTTGGCTATTTAAAAATTGTCCCTAATTCCATTATAATCCATTTTAGACTAAACGTTTTCAGATAAAAGTTGTAGATAATCACATCCTTAATGAGATTGTATCCTCCGTTTTTCTAAAGTTTGCCATTTTTGACATATGACACAAACATATGTTTTTTAAATGGAAACCATAGTTGGCCATGACTTCATAAAAGCGCCATTTTTTAAGCTTTTCAGCGATATAAGCTATAATATGTTTTTTTGAAAAATTACTGAGTTATAGCCAATTCTTATAATTTTTAACAATTTTACTGAGTTAGTCATGGAAACAAGTTCAATCGCCTTTGCTCTCAGAAATGTGAAACTGTCACATCCAAACTTTGTAAATTAAAATAAACAAAAACTGTAAATATCAATTTTTCAAATAAAGAAAAGCGTGTAGGATTATTGGTTCGAGGATACGTTGACAGGTGAATGAATTTTTAGAGAACGGTTTTCAAGACATGTTAGAAAATTTAAATTTAGTTATAGCCAATTCTGATCTTTCTTGGTTAATTTCACTTAGATTGCATGATACCCTTATTCTGTTATGATTTATCACTTATAAAAGTCAGAAAATAGTATTAAACGGTTCTTTACAATTTACATTACACAAACTAAAACTTAAAAAATAATATCACTACACACTTTAAGTTATTTTAGAAATGTTCAAAAATCCGCCTTTGTTTTGAGTTGCATTTTTTAAAACTGAATTACTACCTATTTCACACAGAAGGACCGGTCGATTTAAACTTCTCTCGTACTGCCACTTCGAGTGCCTCTCTTAATTCATAAGCTTTTTTGTAAACCTTATTCTTAACCATACCGCATACAAAATCTAAAATGGATAATACTCGACACATTTAAATTGAACAGCGAAAGGAATGCGGGTCAATGCAAACCACTGGGCAATTTACGGATAAATTCAACTGCAGCCATACCCCCCCTACCGATGCCGCGCTGTTCAACTTAAAATGTTTCGCACTTTAGGTGAGGTGATCGAGGAGGCCCATGCAATTGGTCCATCTCTACCTATCCTTGAGTTTGCATAATTATTATGATATAAATAAATTTTAACATTTATTTCATTATGGGGGGGGGTCATAATGAAAATCATGTTGGAACCACTCTATTGATGCGCGAGTATCTACACACTTTTCTTCATTTGAAAAATTCATATTTACAATTTTTGTTCATTTTGATTTACAAAGTTTGGATGTGACAGCTTCACATTTCTGAGAGCAACGGCGATTGAACTTGTTTCCATGGCTAACTAAGTGAAACTGTTTAAAAATGATAAGAATTGGCTATAACTCGGTAATTTTCGAAAAAAACATATTACAGCTTATATCGCTAAAAGCTTAAAAAATGGCGCTTTTATGAAGTCATGGCCAACTATGGTTTCCATTTAAAAAAAAAAAAAGATATGTTTGTATCATATGTCAAAAATGACAGGCTTTAGAAGAAAACGGAGAACACAATCTCATTAAGGATGTGATTATCTACAACTTTAATCTGAAAACTTTTTGTCTATAATAGATTATAATGGAATTAGGGATAATTTTTAAAATAGCCAAAATTTGTTTTTTTTTCGAAATATCTAGCAAGCCATGAACTTCTAAAAATTCTGAAAAAATCTGAAAAAAAATCCGAAAAGCGCATATTTATGACCCCACAAAACTACAATTCTTTCCCCATTTAACCGACTCTAGCTCCAGTAGTTTCCGAGATACCCATAAAGAACATCGTAGGAAACTCACCCTGTATATTTAAAAGAAAATAATATTATAAAATATGATTTACGTATATTTACGTTTTTTATATTTATTATATTATAACACTGTATATTTTTAAAGCTTCCATTTATATTTTCTTAGTGTAATTAAAAATCGTAAGTCTTAAAATAATTTTCTAAAATAAATTTATTTTAAATTCAATATAAACATCTAAAAAAACTATTTCATTAATTTTCTAATGATAATCTTAAGTAGAAAGATCTAAAATCTTTCGTTTAGGTAGGGTACGATGTTGCCGGATATAGCGGGCTTCTTATACTCTTAATATATATCAAACATATACAGCGGGCTTCTTATACTCTTGATATGTCTGTTACGCGCTTACGCGCCCCCTAGGTCACATACATGGGTACTAGAGGTGTATATTTTGATATATTTTAAGATTTTATGAAGCCCGACCAATTTTCGGCTATCGATAGAGATGACCTTCCTGATGCCTATATTAAATATATACAGGCGGTTTTTACGAAGCCCGAAATCGGGGTTCCTAAAACCAAATCGGGCTTCGTAATGATGGCGCGTGGTACGTTTCGGTCTTGATAAAGGCGGATTGCATGTATATATATATATATATATATAAAACAACCCATTTAAACTATGGAGAGACAAGATAACGGAAATGCCATGCTGCATCGCTCGACGCGCAGATTAAAAAGGAGCGCGCTTGCTGCCGGAGAAGGAGGGGCACCTGGACAGCAGGCGAAAAGTGAGCTACAGGCGGACCTCCCAGAAACTCACGATAGAAGACGTACGTGGACGACGCAACAGTGTCGTGAAATCTATCGATGTTACTTCAGAGCGAACCCAGAAAAACGGGGATATCAGAAACGCATGTACGAACTTTGGAAAGAAAAGTACCCAGAATGTGATGTGCCATAAAGAAGATTCGCGGGCCAATTCCAAAATCTAAAAAAATCAAAAATGTTTACGGAAGTAGAAGTGGAAAGAATTAAAACGAGACACCCAACGCACCAAGGAAGAAATGAGGAAGAAGCTCAGGTAGAGGAACAACCCAAAGAACAAGTAGCGGCAACTAAGAACGCAGAAGCTAATGACCACACCCCTGAAGTTATTCACACCCTAAAACCTAGTCAGTTAGAACTCAGAAGCAAAATTCTAATAGAACTCAAGAACAACAATGAAAGGATAAGACTCCCTCCGCTGAAGAAGACGAAAAGAAATGATTTAATCAGAATTCTTCGAGATATTAATACAGTAATAGATACAATCCATACCGAAAGTCTAACAGAAACCAACAAGCTTATGTACAGTACCGCAGTGGTAGCTACGAGAGAATTGGGATACGACATCTCACCAGAACGAAAACAGCAAAAACAACCTAAATGGAAAATAAGACTCAAATGGAAACTGGGCCAACTCAGAGCAGACTTAAGTTGCATTAAAAAGTGGAAAGACGGAAAACTGAATGACCAAAGGAAAAAAGATTACCTATGGCACAAATATAAAATGGCGGAAAAGCGCATACCCACAGTAATGGAAGAACTTAAGCAGCGCATAATGGCAACAGCAAACAAGATCGAAAGATACGAGCGACGAATTGTCCAGTATAGACAGAATCAGCTTTTTAAAACAGACCAAAAAAGATTTTACAAGTCATTAGAAAACTCCAACACAGGCAAACAAAACCTGCCAGACAAAGAAGCCACATACGGGTTCTGGAGAGACATATGGGATAACAGCACTAAACACAACGGAGAAGCAAAATGGATTAAGGACACCAAAAAACAAATGAAAACCCCAAAAATGCCAGAGTTCCAGATCACCACAGAACTAGTTAAGAAGCAGGCTAGAAAATCTAAGAACTGGAGCACCCCAGGACCAGATGAAATACATGGCTACTGGCTGAAGCACCTAACAAAACTACATGAAAGACTTGCAGGACAATTCAACACTGTATTGGACGACCCAACAGACTACCAATGGCTAACCTTAGGAAAAACGTTTCTTATCATGAAAGATCCCCAAAAAGGTGCAATTCCAAGCAATTACAGACCAATCACGTGTCTTCCAACGACATTTAAAGTGCTGACGGGTATATTAGGAGGCAATATATGCACACCTAACAACAAACAACCTATACCCAGTGGAACAAAAAGGAAGCTGTAAACAAACCAGAGGTACAAAGGATCAACTATTAATCGACAAGATGGTATTAAAAAACTGCAGAAGAAAGCAAACAAACCTGCATATGGCTTGGATAGATTATAGAAAAGCTTTCGATTCTCTACCGCATAGCTGGATCCGGGAATAATAAAAAGAATAGTAATAAAATAACAACGTTTATATCCAAGGGCATGGACTCATGGAGAACCAATCTGTATGTTGGAGGACAAGACTATGGCCAGTTAAAGATCAAAAGAGGAATTTTCCACGGAGATTCTCTCTCTCCGCTGCTTTTCACGACGGCTCTTTTCCCTTTGACAACTCTGCTCAACAAATCCAAGGTGGGCTATCAGGTATCAGGGCGAGCTGGAAAGATCAACCACCTCCTATACATGGATGATCTCAAGCTGTACGCTGGAAATCGAGGAGGCATTGAATCGCTGCTGAACACGGTCCGGATATTCAGCGAGGACATTGGAATGCAGTTTGGATTAGACAAATGTGCGACAATGACTTTACGAAGAGGAAAGCTCATAGAATCAGAGGGAATCGAGTTCGAGAATGGAGACATAATCAAGAACCTAGGCCCAGACCATAAATACCGATACTTGGGAATTCTCGAAGCGGCCGATCTCTTGCACGAAGAGGTTAAAGCATCTAGTCGCCAAGAATATCTGAAAAGGGTTAGAAAAATATTAAAAACCAAATTGAATGGAGGAAATAGTATCAAAGCCATAAATACTTGGGCAGTTCCGGTCATAAGATACACTGCAGGAATAATAAATTGGACACAAGCAGAACTTGAAGAACTTGATAAAAGAACAAGAAAAATCATGACAATGCACCAAGAATTGCATCCCAAGAGTAATATCGACAGGCTTTACATTTCGCGACGAATAGGAGGAAGAGGACTTGTCCAAGTGTTACAAACTGTGGAGGAGGAGAAATAAGCCCTAAGCCAATATCTCAAAACAAGTCGTGAGAAACTAATCCGTGAGATATTAAAAGAAAATATCTTAAATGTAAAAGAGGACAACAAGAAAATATACAAACAAAAGATTATATCAGCTAGAATAGCAAACTGGAATAATAAACCCCTCCACGGTAGTTACGCAAGAAATATTAAAGAAAACGCAGATGATAAAAAATCATACCAATGGATATCGAATGGGACAACCCGTAAAGAAATAGAAGCAGCCATCTTTGCAGCACAAGATCAAGCCTTCACAACAAATGCAATTAAATACAGAGTACACAAAACGACAGATGATCCAAAATGTAGAATCTGTAGAGATAAAGATCAGACCATTGACCACCTAGTGTCAGGATGCAGTAAGATCGCACAAACGGAATATAAGAAAAGACACGATAACGTAGCCAGCATGATCCATTGGAACATCTGCAAAAACATCGGCGCCCCAGTAAAGAAAAACTGGTACAACCACTACCCAGGGAAGGTGGTTGAAAACGATAGGGGAAAAATACTTTGGGACTTCGAATCCAGACTGACAGACGAATTGAACACAATACGCCGGACATCGTGGTGATAACCCAAGAAACCATCAATATAATAGACATAGCCATCCCTGGAGACCCCGAGTGAGAGATAAGGAGATCGAAAAAATCAATAAATACCAGGAGCTAGGAAGAGAAATGACCTGCCTATGGAGAAAACCATTCTCAGTCATCCCAATTGTCATAGGACCATGGGAGCCATCACGTCGAATTTGGGGAAACACCTTATTGACCTCGAGATCATGGAGTTAAGCACCGCCCAGCTCAGAAAACAGCGATCTTTGGGACAGCGCAAATATTACGCAAACACTTGCGGAGTTCTTAGGCCTCTGGTTGAGACCCGAACCTGCAAAAAATCATCATCAACCGGCAAACAACACAATGATATCAATATACGAATGACATATCTAAACGAATGAATAAAAAAAATATATATATATATATATATATATATATATATATATATATATATATATATATATATATATATATATATATATATATATATATATATATAAATAATATTTTCTTGCCTTTAGCTGTGTATTTTTTCTAATTTCGAAAAATCGAAAGTAAAAAAAAAAATTTAAAAGAATAAAAAGTAAAAAGAAAATTGTTTTGCTTGTCGTAAAGGGGGGAACCAAGCTCCACTCCCACAACCGGTTTCTGGGCCTACCCTTCATCAGGTGGGCTGTCCAGGGGCTGGTCTCACTGATACGGCAAGCAAAACTTCTTCTATATCAACAGACGATGTCGTAAAAAATCTCCCGTCAAAAGATGGTGGACCAGAAACCGGTTGTGGGAGTGGAGCTTGGTTCCCCCCTTTACGACAAGCAAAACAATTTTCTTTTTACTTTTTACTCTTTTAAAAATTTTTTTTTTTTACTTTCGATTTTTCGAAATTAGAAAAAATACACAGCTAAAGGAAAATATTATTTATTAATATACACAAAAGAAAATATTATTTATTAATATACACTAAAGCTGTAAGAATTTTGTTTTCATATATATATATATATATATATATATATATATATATATATATATATATATATATATATATATATATATATATATATATATATATATATATATATATATATATATATATATATATATACAATTTCTAGTATTATATGATTATTGTTTACAATACTTACTTTACATTACTTTTTTATGTATAATGAGTCAAGAAGGAATTATTTTTTTTATTTAAATCTACCTCTGAATTTACCTAAAAAGAGGAAAAAGCTTAAATAACAGTAAAGTTGGACATCAAGTTTAGTAACGAATTTTTTCTCTGACAGGAATGGTTTGATAAGCTCCAATCACTTACCAAAGAATCTTGGAGAATAAAACGAACATTTCCACTTGCTTCCAAAGCCCCAAGAAATAGTTTTCAGCGTATTTACCGTTGCCATTTGGACGTTAGACAAAGAGCTACAACTAATAATTTAAAACAAAAGACATCTAAAAATATGTTAAGCCTAAAGCCATATGTTACAATGTTTCTGTATGTTGCACTCGGTTTATCAAAGGAAGTGCTCTCCGGAGTATAACTTACATACTAGGCCAGTCAATCTGGAGGTTGAGGTGGAAAAAATTAGTAACCAACCGATCTCAACGGGAATGTGTAGATAATGATCTCCTATTTAACCCCTCAAAAGTCCCATTCAGTCCCAGTGGGGGAAGTTTGAAAAAAACCGCCGCCATCTTGGATTTTTTCGTTTTTTTTTAAATATCTCTGTTTGCATAACTTTTTCCGAAAAAACTAAAGATATGTTTTTTGTAGAGAATTAAATTTAGTATATTTTACCTTCAATCATTTTTTATCTAAAATAAATAGTAATAGAGATAAAGCAATTTTTACTATACGTTTTATAAATTTGTGTTTTTAAACCAATCAGCTTTAAATTTTGCGTTAACCTTTCCGGAACCGTGCTACAAAAAGTTTCAGGCCGTGTGGGGTAACTACGATACCCCACTGAAATATTTCAAAAACTATTCATATTTTGTCACTCAGGTAAATTATTAGTAATTATTTGTAAAATTTAATAATAAAACGTCAATAATTTAAATATTTTGTATTTGTTTAATATAAAAAAACATTTAATTTTAAAACTAAACTCTTATTAGTTTTCTACACATTATTTTGGCAGTCAGAGTACATTCTTTGCCGAGAATATTAAAAATGGGGTTTTTGCATGTATTAAATAATATGTTGGTTTTTCTCTTACGTGATTTGGGGCAAAAGCCGCATCTTCGGTTTGAATTAGGTTGAATCTCTTTAGCAGGATTTATAGGAACTGTGCTTTTGGCAAGAACTAATTTTATTGCTGTTTTTACAGTTTTGTGAAACTTGTTACCATTCTATTTACTTCTCAGAACGTTTAGAAGTACAAGTCCTTGTGCTGAAGGAATGCTCTTCGCAGCTCTCGAAGCGAATTCGGCAGGAATTTCTTTTTTATTAGCCCATCATCAGTATATTCCTTTTGCGCCATTTTCCAATAAATACACACTATAACTTACTACATCACAGTAAATACCAATACTAAACTGGATATAGAACTTGTTTACGTCTTCATACAAAGTGACCAACACGAAAAATTATGAATAGTGCGTGTAGAACTTCGAATCACTGGAGGCTATGCGGGGTAACGGAGGTACACCAGGCAGTAAATTTCAGTTTTTCGCCGAAAATAAAAAAAATATTTGGCTATTTTTGATAAAAAAGGGTTTTGTAATATATATTCTAGGATTACCTGATAGGAAAAATGCGAGAAATAAAAATTGTAAAAGTTATTAAAGAAAAAATGCATCTGGGGTACCTAAAATACTCCGCACGGAAAGGTTAACAGTAAGTTTTTGGTTAATTAGATAACCAAGTATAAATTTAAGCATTATAACAATTAAAAATAACGATTTTATATAATATATGACGTTTAATATTATTATATATCGTTAAATATAACGTTTAAATATTATTTATTAAATAAAATAATTATTGTTAAAAAAATTATTATTAAACTAAAGTTATTAAACGAAATCTGCTATGTCGTCATCCTGAGCGTCATTTTTGTCCTCAACTAAAATACAAAAGTTTGTGCAACTGATTCCGTAGCACTAAGCACACTTTGAAGAACATTTAAGACCCAGTTTTCTACAAGAGCAATTATTAGAGCATGACTCTCTTTGCAATTGCAAAAAATTAATTTTAGTTGGTCATGAGGCGCCACATCTTTTGTTGATTGAATAGGTGTCAGATTGCCTTATTGATCTTTCTTCCATCCATATTGTAAAGGATCTAACTCGGTCCCAATCCATTCTTGAATCTAAAAAATACAACTTATAACATTTCCTATAATAATAGATATACCGTATGATCGAAAAAAAAAACGGCGTCCAGTTGACTTGGAAATGACGATCGATGACATTTCCCATATAATTTTACATATAAAATGACAGCGATCTTCATTTCATAGCCATCGCTGACGCCGTTTTTATTCGATCATACGGTATCTTTACAGTTACCTGAAAGTATGTCCTGAGCAAATGGAGTTTTGCAGAGGTAGTCTTAAGGGCTTGTCTTGATGTAATACAATTGTATAGAGTGTATCTCAGATGGTTAATATGTTTAATATAGCTTGGGCAATGATATAGCTTTAAAAGATAATTTAATCCTGACTGAAACAAGTCAAAAATAAAAAAAAGATGACGATCTTTGTCAATATCTCGACGTATTTTTAGAAAAAAAATGCTAACAAAGATGACTTGTTTCAGTCAGGATAAAATTATCTTTTAAAGCTACATCACTACCTAAGCTATATGAAACATATTAACCATCTGAGATACACTCTATACAATAGGATTACATCAAGACAAACTCTTAACTGAGAATTCTGCAAAACTCCATTTACTCACGACATACTTTCAGGTCACTGTAAAGATATATCTATTATAGGAAATGTTATAAGTTGTATTTTTTAGATTCAAGAATGGATTGGTAACAAGTTAGATCCTTTAAAATATGGATGAAAGAAAGATCAAAAAGGCAATCGGACACCTATTCAATCAACAGAAGATGTGGCGCCTCCTGACCTACTAAAATTATTTTTTTTACAATTGCAAAGATAGTGCTCTAAAAATTGCTCCTGTAGAAAACTGGGTCTTAAATGCTCTTCAAAGTGTGGTTAGTGCTACGGAATCAGTTGCACAACCTTTTGTATTTTAGTTGAGGACGAAAATGACGCTCTGGATGACGTCATAGCAGATTTCATTTAATAACTTTAATATAATAATATTTTTTCTAACAATAATTTCATTTAATAAATAATATTTAAACGTTATTTTTAATTGTTTTAATGCTTAAATTTATACTTGGTTTATCTATAGTAACGCTGTACCGTTAACGCAAAAATTATAGCTCATTGGTTTAAAAAAACTGGAAAATTTATAAAACGTATAGTAAAAAATTGCTCTATCTGTATTACTATTTATTTTAGAGAAAAAATTATTGAAGGTAAGGTATTCTAAATTTAATTCTCTACAAAATACATATCCTAAGTTTTTTCGAAAAAAGTTAAGCAAACGGAGATATTTGAAAAAAAAACGAAAAAATCCAAGATGGCGGCGGTTTTTTTCTTGGGACTTTTGAGGGGTTAAATAGGAGATCGTTATCTACATATTCCCGTTGAGATTGGTTGGTTACTAATTTTTTCCACCTTTACATATAATACTCGGATACGTTTACTGGCCTATACCGCCGAATCACAGCAGACC
This sequence comes from Sitophilus oryzae, assembly GCF_002938485.1. Taxonomy (NCBI): domain Eukaryota; kingdom Metazoa; phylum Arthropoda; class Insecta; order Coleoptera; family Curculionidae; genus Sitophilus; species Sitophilus oryzae. The sequence goes on from NW_022147567.1 coordinate 1,791,303, forward strand.
CGACTAATCCCGAATGGACAATCTGTGTGCAACATACAAATATGCGCCCGGGGCGCCGTATGCGAGGGGCGTCATTACATCAACTAAAATATTTAAAAACAGTAATCCAAACAAATAGTAACAACTAACCAGATCAATAATAAATCGGTACTATCAATTTCCACATTAAAATATTAGCAATTACCATACCACATAGGGAAGAAATATCTGACTAAACATTATAAACACTACTATATACTAGACGTATCCTACTATAGTTTACTGAAATTATGCTCAAAAAATCCTTAGAACGAAAACTTGGGAGGGATAGTTTTGATTTCTTCTATTCTATATGTTTTTTGGGTGCTTTATTCGAAACAGGGATTTGCGAATTCATTTACCTGGAGGAATCTTAAATAAAATAAGAAAAATATAAATTCTATTTGTTCGTGGTATTTTGCTTATAACTCAAAGCTAACCACTTTTTGTAAATAACCATTCTTTCTATAATTCTCGTTTTTATAAATTTCTAAATAAACTGTTTTATGTCAAGAGCCAGCAAAATTTACAGTTTTAGATTGACGGCTCAAAATCGCACTTTTTTACTACCCACACTCTTTATTTGTTATTAATGGCTGATATGCCCTAAAATTATATGAGGCAAATATTGATTCGCAATAAGCCGATATCTTTATTATAAAAAAAACTTATAAGTTTGCCTCATTATTTAAGTTAATTTATTAACATTAGTGGGAAAAGATGTCAATCTTTTGGTGATTTTAATACAAATAATACATATTAAAATGGTAGCAAAATGGTAGCAGAATCGTAAAATTTTCTCATTAGAGGAATCACACAAAAAAAATTCACAAAGAAATGCATCTCAAACACTGGCTGATCCTCATTTTGAAGCCGGCAAAACTGTCTGGTCATATATTGATTCTGCACGAAATAATTGATTGTGAAAAAGAAAGGAAAATTTTCTTAAATTCTTATAGAAATATAATGCAACTGCTTTCAACTAAATACTAATGTTTTCAAAGATCACTTATACCAGAATGAGACTGCCGAAGTTGGAATTTTATTTTTTATAGGTCTATATACCGGGTACGTCTTAAAAGTGGCTCACCCTTATAACTTTTTTTTAGATGAAAAAAAGGGATTTGGTTTGTTAATATAGGACATAAATTAGGATTAATTGACTTATTCAATTATTGTTTTTGGTAACTTCCTGTCTCACGGAAATTCCTACAATTTTTGATTTTTAAATGGCACCCTCGGTATATTTCTACTTCATGCGATAGACAATGACACTCTGAGTAGAATGACATATCATATATCAACTTTTGACATTTTCGCATATGGTTTATTTGAAATTATTGTAACATGCGGTTCATAAAGGCGAACAATTTCTAACAATTTGACTCAAAATTATTCTATGACTAAGTGTGTAGTATCAAATTATCAATAAAAATGCTTTTTCCAAATAGGATAATGAGCCACCCTTGTTCTATTTGAAAAAATTTAGATATGAATAAAAATACGATTTGAGCATCTTTTAACCGGTCAGGGCAAGACACGAAAAATATTAGATGATCAAATCTACTTTACCAAAGCTCCTTGTTTAAATTAATAAATTAGTGTTTTTAACACAGCCATGGCACACTAGATTGAAATTTAAAATACGATTTTTTAAGCGAAAATGTCAAAAGTTGACATATGATATGTCATTCTACTCAGAATGTCATTTTCTATCGAATAAAATAGAAATATACCGAGGGTGCCATTTAAAAATCAAAAGTTGTAGAAATTTCCGGTGAAACAGGAAGTGATCAAAAACAATTGAATACGTCAATCAAGCCTAATTTATGTCGTATACTAACATACCAAATCTTGTTTGGTATGTTACGGGACGAGTCACTTTCAAGACGCACCCGGTGTAGAAAAAACAACCGCAGACTAAGAGAAGAATTTTGAAGTATCTTTAAGTAAAAAATTATAAATTATTGTTAAAGTAGCATAAAATTCTTAATTTAGTTAAAATATAATATTGAAGGAAAGAGCGTTATAATAACTATTAGGGGGGGGGGGCATATAGAGTACTCGCCCGGTCGCGGCCCGGCGTAAATCCGAACCCTTGCTGATTTCAGAGCAGCAATGGTTGTGAAATAAACTGGGGTTTGTTATATGCGGTCTATAGTCTTCCAAACACCAGCGCAATACAGATAAGGTGCGTATGGTATCGCGCTGGTGTTTGTAGGCCTATATGCTCTGTAAGCCTTTCCAAATGCCAGAGCAATAAAATTAACCACAGCTAAGTTCGCATGGTTTATGAATGTTTTGGGGTTATATTTTTTTAGTTGTTCTAAGAAATGTTTACTGGCAATTAGTAGTACATAAAATGAGAGAAGAAGTAGTTAAGTTACTTGACACTTTGTGCCAAAAACATCAAAGTTCAACCGACTTACATTTCAAGAAGAAAAAAATAGAGGCTTGCCAAATGGTAGTAAACGGATTCAAGCAGGACGCCCAACTAACTCCGAAAATAAGTTGAATAGCGAAAAGAAGACTTTAGAATTTATCTCAAAATATTGAAGATAATAAACCAAGTGCCAAACTACATTAGGTAACAGTTTTCTTTTGTTCTTTTATAATGTATAATGCTTCTTGTTTGGACATACATAGTTACCTACGTAATATTATTTTTCTTTTCAATTTTCCGAAACTAAGGAATTATTTTTTTTTGTTTCTTGTATTATTCGCTTTTCTATCTTTGTCTTTTCTAAAGCACAATACGAGTAATTTTGTTTGAAGATTAAATTATTTTACAACCTAACTATCTGGCGCCCCCTCCCCTTTAACAGTTATTATGAGTCTCTTTTTCCTTCAGTCCCTAACCCTCCTTGTATCATGCTTCAGTGACTTCAGTCCTATACTTTAACTACAACTAAGCATATTTATGCTATACTTTAACAATAAATTTTCACTTAAAGATATACTTCAAAATTCTTCAATCTTTATTGTTTATTATCGATTATTGTTTTTTCTACACCTGGTGTAGAAAAAACCCGCGTCGCAAAAGTGTTTTTTTATATTTTATTTATATTTTATTTTTAAAAAAATAAAAAAAACTTTGATGATGAAATTACTAAAACCTTTGATTTTTAAATGCACCCTCGCTATATTTCTACTTTATTCCAAAAGAAAATGACATTCTGAGTAGAATGGCATATCATATGTCAACTTTTGACATTATCGCTTAAAAAAATCGTATCTATTTGAAATTTTAATCTATAGTGCCATGGCTGTGTTAAAAACACTAATTTATTAGTTTAAACAGGGAGCCTGGGAAAAATAGATGATCGTCTAATGTATTTCGTGTCTTTTTTTCGTCCCGGCCGCGGCCGGTTAAAAGATGCTTAAATCGTATTTTTAATCATATCTCAATTTTTTCAAATGGAACAAGGGTAGCTTATTAGCATATTTGGAAAAAGCAATTTTTACGAATAATTTGATACCACACACTCTACTACTATTTACTATAATATTTCGAGTCAAATTGTTACAAATTGTTCGCCGTTATGAACCGCATATTACAATGTGTTACAATTTCAAATAAACCATATGCAAAAAAGTTGGCAAAAGTTGTCATATGATATGTCATCCTATTCAGAGTGTCATTTTCTATCGCGTAAAATAGAAATATACCAAGGGTGCCATTTAAAAATTAAAAGTTGTAGTGATTTCCGGTGAAACAGGAAGTGACCAAAACAGTTTGTTTAGAAATTTATAAAAACGAGAATTATAGAAAGAAGGATTATTTACAAAAAGTTGTTAGCTTTTGAGTTATAAGTAAAATGCCACGAACAAATGGGATTTATATTTTTATATTTAATTTTGTTTAATATTCTTCCACGAAAATGAATTCGCAAACCCCAGTTTCGGATAGAGCACTCAAAAAACATTTAGAATAGAAGAAATCAAAACTATCCCAAAGCTTTCGTGCTAACGATTTTTTGAGCATAATTTCAGTAAACTATAATAGGATACATCAAGGATATAGTATAGTGTTTATAATGTTTAGTCAGATATTCTTCCCTATGTGGTGTGGTAATATGTTAGTGTGGAAATTGACAGCACCAATTAATTATTGAACTGGATATTCGTTAATATTGGTTTAGATTACTGTTTTTAAATATTTTCGTTGCTGTCGTGGTGCCCCTCGAATCGGGCGCCCCGGGCGGCCGCCCGTGTCGCCCGGCCCTTCCGCCGGCCCTGAGAGTATACAGAGGTAAATTTATCCTAATAAAACAGAGATTTGCCTGCGCCAACTAAAGGATAACTGGTGGTCACAAAAAGCAAATCAGATCCAAGAGTACGCCGCGCATCACGACTATCGTAAATTCTTCGAGGCTGTAAAAGAAGTATACGGCCCAACTAAGAACGTAAGCTGCCCAATCAAGGTACAAAACGATGAACTTCTAAAAGAGGAAAAGCAAATCAGAAATCGCTGGAAAGAGCATTACAGCCATATCCTTAACCAAGACAATATCCCCAATATGCAAGCACTAAACACAATACCTCAGTATAACAGCATTGATGTATTAGATATCCCAATAACGGAACAGGAAATAAAGGCCTCCATAAAACAACTTAAAAACAACAAATCGGCTGGCTGTGACGCGATTCCAGCACAAATCTATAAGTGTGCAAGCAAAGAACTTATTGGTCATCTTAAGGCTCTCGATATCATATGGGAAAGCGGAGAGGTGCCTCAGGACTTTCGCAACGCGAATAGAGTAAATATATTTAAGAACAAAGGAAGTGCATCAGATTGCGGAAACTACCAAGGAATTTCACTACTGGTTATCGGAGGTAAAGTTCTCGCAAAAATTATGTCAAACTGCCTTCACCCACATATAGAAAAAATCCTCCCAGAATCGCAAACGGGCTTTCGCACCAACCGCGGTAGCGTTGATTTCATATTCTCCGCCGGCCAACTACAGGAAAAAGTAAAGGAACAGCAGAGTAAACTTTATGTTGCATTCATCGACCTAACGAAAGCCTTCGACTCTGTAAACAGAGGTACACTTTGGGCAATTATGCAAAAGTTCGGAGTACACAACAAATTTCTTAGTGTTTGTAAAAGCCTCCATAACAACAACAAGTCGAGAGTGTCACCATCATGGATCACTGAGCGATCCCTTCCTGACAAATACAGGAGTTAGGCAGGGATGTGTCCTAGCTCCGCTCCTATTCAACATATTCACGGCAGCGCTCTCTATTATAGTGGATAGCAAGCAGCAGGAAGGAGAAATGGGTGTTAGAAATAAAATACAGGAGTTAGGCAGGGATGTGTCTTAGCGCATCTCCATTATAATGGACGGCAAACTGCAGAAGTGAGGATTGGGCATTAGATACCGATATGACGGCGGTCTGTTCAACATAAAAAGACTCAGGGCAAAAACACGTATAAAATTCATTACAGAACTCCAATACGTTGATGACTGCGCTCTAGCAAATACGTTACAGCAATTACAGGAAATGCTGAACACATATACCTGGGCATACGAGACTTTGGGCCTTAAACTGAACATCGATAAAACAAAAATCATGTGCACTACCCCGGAAAATCAAAACAGCGCTATAAAAATCGGAGGAGAATTATTGGAATATGTATCGGAATTTAATTACCTCGGCAGTTTGATTTCGGAAAAGGCAAATATCGACTCTGAAATTCAACACAGAATCAGCAGCGCCTCAAGAGCATTCTGGAAATTAAAAGACAGGGTTTTCGACAATCATGACTTGAGCACAAAAACGAAACTTGCAGTGTATCGAGCAGTAATAATTAGTAGTGGGAACTATCGAATGAATACTATCGAAACATTCGATAGTTGCAATTCATTCGAATAATTCGATAGTTAGTAAGAAAACATTCGTTGAAAACTATTCGAATAAAAATTATCGAATAGATACGTCATCTGCCTTGAAATATTGTATTCTAGTAATTCGGCAGCAAAAACCATTCATTTATAAAATTCATTTATTCGTCAGGATCGATTATAATAAAATATTAACTGAATTTTAGTTGTCGCCCGGCGACGTAGGTTTCCTTCCGAGGAACCCGACAGCGGTCGGTGGCAATGCTATGAAAAAAGCCGGCATCTTTGATTTTTTGCGGAGTCAGATATAGATAAGGACACATTATTTTTTTTATTGAGGTGCTAGTATTTACACAGAAAATACATTATGAAGGGCGCTGTTGCCATATATTGGTATTAGTTGATATTAGCAAAGAATGTTATTGTTTGGCTTTAGTTAGTTAGGGATAGTATGTCTATATATTTTGCATTTTTTTATTAATATTCTGTTGTTACACTGCAATAATAGTTGTTATTTTGGATGTAGGAAAATGATTTTTAATGTTTTTAAGCAAAGACTGGTTTAATAAATAATAATAACAGTAATAATTTGTTATACCTATTAACAACAAAATTTAAAATCATTTAATATAAACATTTTTTAAGTAGTAGCAAAATGTAAACAACAAATTAGATGTCAAAATTATTTATATTAGATCCTGTTTAAAAATAATATAGTCTTTAACTTTTTTGGCAACGTTGGTTTATTAAATAATAATAATTACAGAACTAATTTGTTATATTAACAACAAATTTTAAAATCATGAAATATAAACATTTATTAATTTTCTAAGCATGCAGTGTAATGGAAGGAAAATATAAATAAAAAATTAGAAATCAAAATTATTTATATTAGGTGCTTTATATTACTATTTAAAAATTATATTTACTTTTACTGGCATTTACTTTAAAAATAAATGAAATATTTCTTCATAAAATACTACATGTAAGAGAATTAGCATAAACAAAATACAAACATCGTTAACTTTTTTTTTAAATTGGCACGTGTAAAACTTTCATTTTAATTTTCTCACCCCATAGTTTGAGTTCGATAACCGCACATTTACTTAACCACATTACTTAAATATGATTATTAAGTTCAACTAATTCATATTATTAAAACATCTAAAATACAAATATGTATTTTTAAAATTAATTGTAAGTTCATCTCATCTCTCTTAAAAATTGCTACTTCTCAAAATTTTCCATTAAAAAATAGACCATATACCATATAAAATTAAATAATTGAAAGATCGGACTACGGAAAACCACACAAATTTTTTTTCATTTATTTTAACTATTTTAATAAACGCAAAAATAGCACAGTATTTATACGGCGAAGTTATAAAAATTTGGAAGAACTAATAATTCACTGACGCATACAAAAATCAAACGAATACTAAATTTCATTTATCAAAAGCATTCGATAGTCGTGGCTCAACGATAACCATTTAGTCGCACGGCGAGGTTGTCACATATGCTTTAGTATACAAATGAATGAATGATTTTATTCGAATAAAACCATTCGATAGTTGAAATCATTCATTCATTAACCATTCGATAGTCTAATTCATTCGATAGTTCCCATCGCTAGTAATAATCCCCACCATGTTATATGGAAGCGAAACCTGGGTGCCGTACCGCCGGCACACGAGCGCATTAAACAAGTTGCAACAGAGGCACCTTAGACAACTTTTAAGAATCAAATGGTACCACCATATGTCAAACGTATCAGTTCTTAAAAAAGCAAGCTGCGAGAGCGCTGAAGTCATGATTACTAAATCTCGCTTAAGATGGGCTGGCCACGTATGCAGGATGCAAGAAAACCGCCTACCGAAATCTCTTCTTTACGGTGAACTTGTAGAGGGTAAGAGGAAACCGGGTGGACAACTCAAAAGATACAAGGATGTTGTTCATGAAAACTTAAAGGGGATAAGTATGCAGCATCAGTGGGAGGAAGCAGCGTACAATAGAATGCAATGGAGGAGAATTGTAAATTCGGTTAATAACGACAACCAAAAGGTAAAGAGGCAACAAAGTAATGAGATTTTTGAATATCCGGAGTGCAGAAGAGAGATAACATCACGTATCGGGCTTTTCAGTCACAGAAAAGCTTATGACAGGAAACGCCTTGCGTAACCATCTTTTGATGCGTGTCAAATACTCGTCAGCGAGTAATGGCAGCAGTAGTAGTACATAAAAATGAGTAAAAAAAATCGTATAAAATTATATCCTAAAATGCTTCGTTTCGGAAGTACCTATAGGGTGTAGAAGTTTCATTTTTATTTCAATTTTTTTCTAATAATTTTTGAACTAAATTTGGTAGTTGCATGAAGATTAGTATCTATATACCTATATTTAACATGAGAAATTTGATTTTGTTGTCAATATGACTCCTACTTGTAGGGACCGCCACCTACATATTTTTTAACTATTTTGAAGAGTAATAACTTTTCGTCCGTCCTTGTATTACACTACTGAGTAAAAAAATATACATTTCCGTTATTCTCAAAAATTTCTACGAGCAACTACTTTCATGATATTTGGAATTAGTCAATACATCTCATTATTGAGAAAAAATAAACATGGATGTTGACGAGATAGTTTAACAAATATGACAGATTTGGGAACTTCTAATGTTTTTAAGCAAGTCATGAATTTTTCTAGAAAAAATACGATAAAACAGTTTTTGTTAAATCTTTGGCACAAAAACTGAAAAACATTTAAAATTTATTACTTACTAGACTAATTATTATCCGCCAACATAATAATTTTCGCCAATTATGACATGTATTAACTATTTGGATTCCTAATATCTTGAAAACCATTAATCGCAACGATTTTTACCAAGACACCTTTTTTAATGTATATTTTTCACTCGGTAGTGTAATACGGGTAGGGATGAAAAGTTATTACTCTTCAAAACAGCTAAATAATATGTATAGGTGGCACCTCCTAGAAGTTGGAGTCATAGAGAAATCAAAATCGGATTTCTCATGTCAAAAAACACTTAGACACCAATTTTCATTCAAATATCGGCATTAGCTGAGAAATTATTTGGAAAAAATCGAAATAAAAATGAAACTTCTATATCTACACCCTGTATCTCCGAAACAAAGCATTTTAGGATATAAGTTGATGCGAACTCTTTACCTTTTTTATGTGCAGAATATGCTGCCCGTTGTTTCCGGAATACAGTACGGACCATCCTGTATACAGGGTGTCTCAGAAATAAGTGCAGATATTTTAACTGGTAGTAGGTATATTTCGACCCCAGAAACAGGCCTGTGAGTTTTTTTTTGCAAAAAAAATTGTTGAAAAAATTATTTTTTTTACATTTTGCGGGAAATTTTAAAAAACTTTGTAGTGCCACTTGTTCATTCACCTGAGATTTCTCTACGGTATATCTAAACTTTGCAAATTGACATTTTTAATGTTTGACAAAAAACAATACTTAAATTAATTTTATTCATTGTAGACTTTTTAATCATTGTAGATTACTATGAGGTATAGTGCAATGTCTACTATTTTAAATATATTTTTTACAGTTTAGTAAATTGAAATAATGAAACTCTAAATATTGAACAATTATAGCAGTTTTTTTTCACTATATTACGAAATATTTTCAGTCGTTTCCCTCAACAGTTATAACGTATAAATATTTTGATAGTGCTTACTCTTAGCAGTATTTTATAGTCACATATAACTTTTAGCAGAATATTATTTTAACTCGCAGAAAAAAAATCGTGGGTGTTTGGGAAGGCTTGAAAGGAAACAATGTTTTGAACGCTTGAAAGGAAACGCGTTTTTGCGTCAAGCCTTCCCAAACACCCCCTTTTTTTTCTGCGTATTAACTACCTTGAACTAGCAATAATCATAATTATTTTAACTTTTACACATCAAACAATTCTACACAAATATATTAAACACTTTCTTTACACAACTTTGAACCGTATTAACTTACCATACAAATATTCCGAGATCGAGATTACAACAAGGCGCATAGTCCCCCACCGATGTGCCCAATGATACTGAATAAAATAAATAAAAAATCAAATATTTTTTCACCTTTCTTTGTAGTCTAAGAGAACTGGCTACATAAAAAACCTTATCATCGTTACATGGCTAATTTTTCTTGTGAAATATCTTTATGTGTAGCCATTATGAAATAGTCATGTCTGCCAGCGCGATCCCGGCGCTTAAAGCGGGGGCGGCCAATCGAAAGGGTGAAATTTTGACACTAAAAATATTATAAGGTACACGAGTTATAATTGCGAAAATAGCTTTTATTTATTATTAAGGAACGTGAAAAATTGTTGGCAGACATTTTTCTGGTCGCTAAAATGCCGACGGACAACCGGTACAATGCGAAAGAGGCATGAAATTTTGGAAAAAAAAACATGGCTCACATGCATGACGATTTGTGGAATGTCATATTTATTTATTTTAAAAGCCGTATGCAAAAGGGCAGACAAAAAGATCGTGGCTAAATCAGCGGCAGACAGTTATCAAAAGCGCGATATTACTCTAGCGTTTTCAGGGAACGCTCCCCGCCTTGAAAATCGAGCATTTTTTAAAAACTTTTTCTTTATATTTTAGAAATCTTTATAGAACTGCCTGTTCACAGCAAATTTACCCACGGTATAATTTCTTAATCTACCATGCTTACGGCTTTACTCTATGGTTACGACACTAAAAGAATGGATACAAATACAGAAAATAACAGGTAACTCACAAAATTATTTAAAAATAAATATTTCTAAAAATATCTTTTTAAATTTTCAAACTTGAACGGTTATTTTGGACTCATTTGAAAAACGGTAAAGAGAAAATATATTTCTTTTGTCGGGATACTAGCCCTGAAAATATTTTAAGTGGAAATATTTTCAAGACTCACCCTGTAGAGTAATATCGCACTTCTGATAACTGTCTACCGCTGATTGAGCCACGATTGTTTTGTTTGCCCTTTTGCGTATGGCGTTTTAAATAAATAAATATGACATTCCACCAATCGGCATTCATGTATGCGATTATTTTTTTATAATTTTCCACGTTTCTTAATAACAAATAAAAGCTATTTTCGTAATTATAACTCGTGTACATTATAATATTTTTAGTATCAAAATTTCACCCTTTTGATCCGCCCCCGCTTTAAGCCCTGGAATCGCGCTGGCAGACATGATTATTTCATAATGGCTACACAAATGGATACTTCACAAGAAAAATTAGCCATGTAACGATGATAAGGTTTTTTATGTAGCCAGCTCTCCGTCTATTGGCTTCTTGTCGAATTATTCTCTATTAGATAACGTTTGAAGATAACGTTTGACATAAATTTAAATAGATCAGCTGATGAATTATAGATTATCTAATTCATCTGATATTTTTTACAAAACAGTAAAGCTCGTTTAGTTTTAAAAGTCGTTTTTAAATATTTCTAGTCGATGTATCAATACTGGGTTTAGTCGAACAAGCCGAGATCTAGGTAATTGCGAAATACTTTGCGACCAATTATCGATTCCTGGCGGCGGAGCTCAAAATGTTGCCATTAATTTTTAAAATTTTCAAAGCTAAATAACTCGGTTATTATCAATTTATTTTAAAACGGTAAAGAGAAAAGATGTTTTGACTAGATCTATCATCCCTTAAAATATCTGCACTTATTTTTGGGGGAGCAAGGGGTATTGAAGCGATACATATAGCCTAGCTTACCCAAAAGTCAACCTCACCTTCACGTGGTGCACCCTTTTTACACAAACGAGGCTCTGACGTCCGAGTATAGGCGGTATAACCTTATACAACCCCCAGACCTACCATCTTCTGGGGAAAAGGAGTAGTAAAATACACCTAGACGGCCGAGAACGTAGCACAAGGGAACTATCGTCGCGGTCCTCACTGTGCCATAGCCATCCCGTGCTACAGTTGCAGCTAAAACTGGGCGGCAGCGTAATCGCCACAGTTAAACCTTTTCACGCAGCTTACACACAGCAATGATGGAACATTCGAGTGGGACAAAATTATCGTCCGGAGGTAAAATACCCCCTCAATCGGATCTCCGGGAGGGGGTGCCTACTCGAGCGTATCATCGGAGAAACAAAAAACATCAATGTTTCACGTTTGCGGCGTGGAACGTCCGCACTCTACTGGACAAGTTAAATTCAAATCGACCAGAGAGAAGAACAGCGCTGGTCTGATAGGAACTCCACCGATTAAATATAGATGTTGCCGCTCTAAGCGAAACACACTTTGCGGATGAAGGTAGCCTCACTGAGGAGCATTACACCTTCTTTTGGAAAGGTCACTCCGCAACATACAGGAGAATTCATGGCGTAGGCATTGCGATCAAAAACGAAATCGCCACCAAATTAACAGAGGTACCTATTGGTGTCTCCGAACGTCTTATGACCCCAAGGTACCCCATATCAGACAAAACTTACGTCAACATCATTAGTGCCTACGCTCCCACTCTTGACGCTAAAATTGAGGATAAGGATAAATTTTACCAAGCTTTACAAAATGCCCTCCAACGAATTCCAAAGCACGAACGAATCATCTTGCTAGGTGACTTTAATGACCGTGTTGGCAAACAACAGGAAATATGGCCTGACGTATTGGGAAAACGTGGAATGGTAAACGTAAATAGCAATGGTGAACGCTTATTAACAACATGCGCAGAGTATAACCTTTGCATCACCAATACGTGGTTCATGTTGAAGGACAAGTTTAAAGGTACCTGGAAACATCATAGATCAGGCCACTGGCATCAATTGGACCACATATTCGTTTTTGAAGGACGCATCTAAAAGATGTTAGGCTCACAAAAGCCAGAATAGATGCCGAATGCGGCACTGACCACCGACTTTTAATTTCAAAAATGAAAATCCATTTAAAACCCAAACATCCACACTGTAAAAAGCAAAACAACATGACCAGATTGAACGTACGGGGTCTAGAGAACAACAATACCGCCGACGCCCTCCGGGAAGCCATCAAAGAATCACTTCCACCGATAACTTCAATCTCAATATTGGAAGCTGTACAAGGCTGAACACAATTAAGGGATGCGATTCATAAAACCAGCGAAGCAGTACTGGGAAAGTCGAACAAAAAAGAAAGAACCAGACTGATTTAACGAAAATCAACCGCATATACAGGCTTTGTTGGAACAAAAGCATAGAGCACATCAAGCAGTCACTGCAAATCCACATAATCCAAGACTGGTAGATAACTTTAAAGCAGCCAACAACACGCTTCGAAGAGAACTGCGCCAAGTAAAGGATAACTGGTGGTCACAAAAAGCGAATCAGATTCAAGAGTACGCCACGCATTACGATTATCGTAAATTCTTCGAGGCTGTAAAAAGAAGTATACGGTCTAACTGAGAAAGTAAGCTGCCCAATCATGGCACAAAATGGCGAACCTCTAAAAGAGGAAAACAAATCAGAAATCGCTGGAAAGAACATTACAGCCATATCCTTAACAAGAAAACAACCCCAATATGGAAGCACTAAACACAATACCTCAGTATAACAGCCTCGATGTATTAGACATCCCAATAACAGAACAGGAAATAAAGACCTCCATAAAACAGCTTAAAAACAACAAATCAGCTGGCTGTGACGCGATTCCGGCGGAAATCTATAAGTGTGCAAGTAAAGAACTTATTGGTCATCTTAAGGCTCTCTTCGATGTCGTATGGGAAAGCGGAGAGGTACCTCAGGACTTTCGCAACGCGAATATAGTGAATATATTTAAGAACAAAGGAAGTACATCAGATTGCGGTAATTACCGGGGAATTTCGCTATTGGCTATCGGCGGAAAAATTCTTGAAAAACTAATGTCAAACCGCCTGCACCTATATATAGAAAGAATCCTTCCAGAATCGCAAACGGGTTTTCGTACCAACCGCGGCACCGTCGATTCCATATTTTCCATCCGTCAACTACAGGAAAAAGTAAAAGAGCAGCAGTCTAAACTTTATGTTGCATTCATCGATCTAACAAAAGCCTTCGACTCTGTGAACACAGATGCGCTTCGGGCAATTATAAAAAGTTCGGAGTACCCAAAAAATGTCTTACAGTGTGTAAAAGCCTCCATAACAACAACAAGTCAAGAGTGTCACATCATGGATCACTGAGCGACCCATTCCTAACAAATACAGGAGTTAGGCAGGGATGTGTCTTAGCGCCTCTCCATTATAGTGGACAGCAAACTGCAGAAGTGAGGATTGGGCATTAGATACCGATATGACGGCGGTCTGTTCAACATAAAAAGACTCAGGGCAAAAACACGTACAAAATTTATCACAGAACTTCAATACGCTGACGACTGCGCTCTAGTTGCAAACACGGTACAGCAATTACAAGAAATGTTGAACACATATACCTGGGCATACGAGGCTTTGGGCCTTAAGCTAAACATCGACAAAACTAAAATCATTTGCACTCACAAGGAAGCACTCACAATGTGCACTCACACGGAAGATCACAACAATGCTATAAAAATCGGAGAAGAACTATTGGAATATGTGGCGGAATTCAATTACCTTGGTAGTTTGATTTCGGAAAAGGCCAATATTGACTCTGAAATTCAGCACAGGATTAGTAGCGCCTCAAGAGCATTCTGGAAATTAAAAGACAGGATTTTCTACAAACATGACTTGAGTACAAAAACAAAACTTGCAGTGTATCGAGCAATTATAATCCCCACTATGTTATATGGGAGCGAAACCTGAGTGCCGTACCGCCGACACATGAACGCATTAAACAAGTTGCAACAGAGACACCTTAGACAACTCTTAAGAGTCCGATTGTTCCATCATGTCTCAAACGTATCGGTCCTTGAAAAAGCTAACTGCGAGAGTATTGGAGTCATGGTCACAAAATCCCGCTTAAGATGGGCTGGTCACGTATGCAGAATGCAAGAAAACCGCATACCAAAATCTCTGCTTTACGGTGAGCTTGTAGACGGTAAGAGGAGGCCGGGTGGACAACTCAAAAGGTACAAGGACATTTTCCACGAAAACTTAAAGGGAATTAACATGCAGAATGAGTGGGAAAAAAAGCAGCTCACAATCGAACTCAATGGAGAAGAGTTGTAAACTCAGTTAACAGCGACAACCAAAAAGTAAAGAGGCAACAAAGCAATGAGATTTTTGAATGTCGGGAGTGCGGTAGGCAGATAACATCACGTATCGGGCTTTTCAGTCACAGAAAAGCTTATGAAAGAAAACGCCTTGCGTGACCATCTTCTTTATGTGTGTCGAATACTCGTCAGCGAGTAACGGCTGTATGTATGTATGCATGTACTTATTTTTGGGACACCCTGTATAATAAGATAATTCTTATTGAATTTCATAACTGATTGATTTACTATAAATTACGAGTATTAAATAATTACCAGTGAAAATTATTCCCTTATTTATCTGGACTTTTGAGTGAGATCTATCGCACGCTGCACATGTAGTTAGATGTGCAAATTTAGTTTACACTGTTTATTCTACAGTCTTCTTCTGGAATTTGAAATAATGTCTCTGTTAATTTAAGTTGAGACACAATATCCTTCTAGATTTTCTACCTCGAACAAAACCAATTGTATAATAAATAAAAAATATAAAAAATCCGCAAAATTTCAAATCAAATTCAAATGTGTCAAATGAAACGCCAAACAGAACTGTAAAACATTGTTTATGATGTCGATTCCGTCTCTAATGCATAAATACGTGGATAGCATTACACTCCTTACTCCTTTCTTAATCATATTATTCTAAGTTTATAATAAGTAAAAATTTTCTTGATAATTTGGTGAAGGTATTTTTAACGTATTGAAATCCCTGTAGTAGTTTTCTGTGTATTTGAATGGCAAATTACAACATACATGTGATATTTATAATGATGATATAGTGCAGTATTAAAGATTGAAGAAAATGATCCAGCGTGCCAAAAAATTAAAAACAGATAAAATTTTCTAAATATTCACAAATGTTTGGTTTGGATTTCATTGAATATATTTTTAGTTTGAACGCGAATCTATAACTGAACTGTGTGAACTAAAAAAACTGTTTTTTAAGTGCACGTTGAAATTAAAAATTGTTATAAAAATATTTTGGTGTGCCTTATTTCATTTCTATTTTTAAACATGATTTGTGGACAATGTACTGAAGAAGATGCAGATATTGTTATAGATTTGATATCTAAAATTGGGGGAATCAGTGGAGCTTGTAAATATTGTTATGAGGTAAGAACGCATATTTGGAAATAATGCTTACGCTGTTTTTAAATTTACTGTAAATATTTCGAAGTTTAAAATGCCCTAATAAATATGAATGATAGCGCCTAGTTGCCAGGTTGGTCAAGAATTCTACCAGTTCTGCAAAAGAAATATGATTTGTGTGTATTCCTGTTATGTTTGGAAGTTTAATTGTATATATACCATGCGATTAAACGTTTCATGATTAAACTTTTCTGTAGAATGCAACACTTTTTGTCTTTAAGCCAATGAAAGAAAGCCATCTTCCTGCCAATAATAGCAATCGAAATAATTATAAAACGGAAATTGCATTATAAAACAGAAAACGCACATTATACGATCTCCAAGTAGCATTTTTGGACACATTTTAGGTAATGTTTCTAATAATTGTGTCTCTGTTTCTTGACACAAAATGGAAACGGTATGCCACAAATAGAAAACATTTTCGAAACCTATATATTTTATAAGGCTTTATTACATGTGTTTCTAATGTGGTGGTACTAGCCGTTTCTTGAAATGTTTCGATGCGGAATCAAAACTTTTAGAGGAAATGTTTCAAAACACTTTCTGCAATTTGTGTCCAAGATGTTCCCGTTTTCAGCAGCCACTGTTTCTAAATGTGAAGAAACAAAATATTATCAAACTAAAATAGTCTATGTCTGTGTCTGGATTTCAAAATAGAAAAACAAACATCAACAATGTCGACCTCTGCTATTTTTTTGTCTTAAAATCTTTGTTTTTAGGTTTTCTCGCACAAAAAAATGTCTGGCAAAAGCAAATGTACTTTCATATTTTTTTATGCCCTATACCGGGTGTCCCAGAAATAAGTGCAAGTATTGTAAGAAGTTGTAGATCTCGACAAAAGAAACATATTTTCTCTTTATCGTTTTTCAAATAAGTCCAAAATAACGGAGTTATTTTACTTTGAAAATTTCCCAAAAAAATGATTTTTTGTTAACATTTGGAGAACCACTGGATCTTTCCTGGATTTTCTTTCTTGTAAATCTAATCTAATACCTATGTTGCCATATTATCAAGAAATTATGTTTTTAACTATAAACTAAAAAAAATCCAAGAATTTTCAAATTTTTTTTTTGCTAAAAAAACCTCATAGGCGTGTCTGGGGTTGAACTATACTACCAGTTAAAATACTTGCATTTATTTCTGGGACACCTTGGATATCATTATTTGTTGCTATAAAATATTTTTGTTTGAAATAGAGATTTTTAAAATATTTTTGTTTGAAATATAGATTTAAAAACATATATTTTTAGTTAAAAACACTATCACTAGCCATCATGGCAGAATTTTAATTCATTATTTGATAAAATTGACATGGAAATAAGAGGGAATTTTCTAGCTTTCTGTCCAATTATAGAACTACACAAAATTAATTTGGACATAAACAATTTAAAACGACAGGAACGATTTGATAAAGGATTAAATATTCGTGGTAAAAACAAAAAAAATAAATGTCTGGCAGAGAAAAATATGTACTTTTTCATTTATTTGTTCATTAGTGTATGGCATCTAGTATTGACAAAAGTAAATATTGTGAGCAAAATCTAGGTTTTTGATAGGAATTAGAACCGACAAAAATTTTGCGAAATTTTATAATGTTGCCATGAAAACTGCCGAAAAATTAGGTATCGATGCTGAATTTGAAACTTTCAGACCATACTATAAATGACCCGAAAATCTATCTTATGTCGAATCTCTTATTCTTTTCTGAATTAAATCTTTCTAAAAAAATACCTCAGCTCAACAATAAGCCAGGAAATGTTAACAAATTTAGCAACAATACCGTTTAGCGTTTTTTATTTTTTCAGATAAAAAAACGAGATTTGGTATGTTAGTATATGACATACATTAGGATTGATTGCCGTTTTCAATTGTTTTCTGTCACTTCCTGTTTCACTGGAAATGACTACATCTTTTGATTTTTAAATGGCACCCTCCGTATTTTTTTACTTTATTCGATAGAAAATGACTTTCTGGATCGAATGACATATCATATGTCAACTTTTGACATATTTACCCAGAAATAAATTGTATTTTAAATTTCAATCTAAAGTGCCAGGGCTGTGTTAAAACACTAATTTTTAATCAAGGAGCCTTGGAAAAATAGATTTGATGGTCAAATGTTTTTAGTTAAAGTATTTTTAAACATATCTCATTTTATCAAATAGAACGAGTGTAGCTCATTAGCATATTTGGAAAAAGCATTTTTTTACGAATAATTTGATAGCATACACATGGTATTTCAAGTCAAATTATCGTTATGAACCGCATGTTATAATATCAAATAAACCATATGTGAAAATCTCAAAAGTTGGCATATGATATGTCATCCTGATCAGAGTGCCTTTTCTATCGAATAAAGTAAAAAAATACCAAAGGTTCCTTTTAAAAACCTAAAGTTGTAGTAATTTCCGGTGAAACCGAAAGTGACCGAAAACAACTGAATATGTCAATCAATCCTAATTTATGTCATATACTAACATACCAAATCTCTTTTTTTATCTGAAAAAATAAAAAAGTTATAGGGCCACTTTCGAGACGCACCCGATCTATAGGGAAGACCATTCGAGCAATTACGAAACTATTAAGATTAATTTCGCAAACTGGAGGATTTCAATAAAAAATTGAAAAATAAAAAATAGTCATGACGACAAAAAAAGAGGCGCCTCGTAGGTTTCGCACACAGGCGCTAGCGGGGGTCGGCGCGGCCCTGTGTAGCAAAACCATATTTTGATAAAATGTTTATAAACAAAAAGCGTTTTATGTTACTTACGAAACATATTTTGTATCAAAAATGTGACGAAACTGTTTCGCAATGCTACTTGGGTCAGAGCCTCCAGATACAGTTAACTGAAAATTTTACGTTAGACATTCAATTTTAAAATCAAGTTATTCAAAAGCAGTCAAAAAGTTAAAAGGAAACCAATCAAAATTCGTTCTTGCAACTTCAGGTTAATCAGTTGCCGTTAGCGGCTAGATGCTTTAACAATCACTATTTTTTCATTTAACGAACAATAACATTTCGGTATAATTTTTCATTTATTCCTTTCTTTATAAGCTCTAACTCTATATAACTATAATCTTAAACTCTAACGTTAACATAACCCTAACTAAAATTCGAATTTTGAAGTATGCGAGACTTCTAGAAGTATAGATTAAACCAAATAAACTTTTAGTCACGTGATTAAGCTTGTCCGGCACAACGTTACCCACTTTTACATATTTTCTTTTAATGAAAATATTTTAGGAAACAAAAACAAATTACTTATAAATATATAAACAGTTATTATTTACTTAAGAAAAACTTAACATCACTTAAGGGACATCAAGAGCCATTACTACCGCTTTCCCGTCAAAATATTCTACCTTATTAGAAGCGATGAGTTTGCAACGGCTATTGAGCTATCCTGTGCACTTCGCACTAAAAGAGGTTCTAAAAAGAACAATGCTCGACTGCAAGGTCTGCTAGTAAAAATGTTTAAGCTTAAAGTATCACAACACAATTAATTTAAACCAAAAACTCGTAATACAAAACTAAAGTGTCAAAACAAATTTCAGGAAATATATAAACAAATGGGACAACTTCACATTTTTTCCAAAAAAAAAAACAACGCTTTATTGTACAAAAAGCCAAAACGGCTTCATCGACAAAGCATTCACAAAACAAAAAAGCACAAAAACAAATATACAAATAATAAAAAAAAATGTCATACAATACAAATCAATTCTAAAAAATTTACGTCATAAAATTACAAATAAAACATATATGGACATTGCAGAACACAGGCGTATCTAGAAAATTTTACAAAAGGAAAACTGTAAATGGATAAAATCATGTTATATATCATAAAATCAAGAGTTATAAAATATTAAATATTAAATACTAGACCTTTAACCAGTGTGTGAGATGATCAAAATTTTAGAATTCAAAATTGTTCATGATTAAACATCAACAAAAAAGTCGTTTACCGCATATAGGGCTCTCTCCAGTAAGTATGATTTCAGAGCTTTGCGAAATGCAGGAAAGAATGAAAGTGACTTGATATTCGAAGGTAAATGATTGTACATTTTCTTGGCATTGTACAGTATTGAGCCCTTAACTAGTTCTGAGCTCGGGGTTGGTAGATAAATATCGTGCTCCGCATTCCTAAGTGGATAGCTGTGAGAAGGCCTTTCCGGAATAGAGAATATGTGCTTGCGGATTAAGCAAACTGATTCAAAAATGAATAAGGAAGAGTCGGTATTTTGAAATTTTTAAAGAAATTCTGGCAGTGAGTTCTACTGTTTAGTCCCAATATGTATCGAACTGCTCTCTTTTGAAGTTTGAAAATACGATCAAATTTTGCCGCGCAGCAAGTACCCCAGAATGGAAGGACATAACGAAGTTGTGACTTAAAAAGGGCATAATAGACCATTCTAGAGGTTGATGAGTTAAGTTCGTTAGAAACTGATCTTAGCGCAAAACAGGCAGAGCTTAGTTTCTTTGATAATGCTTCGATGTGCAAGTCCCATTTTAACGAGTTGTCTACAACAAGTCCTAAAAATCTCACAGAGTCCACGACGGTAGTAGTGGTGTTATTAAATACAAAAGGTTGTATAGTACTTTTATATGACAAAACTTTAGTGTTTCAAAGGTTGAGACATAGGAGATTAGAATCGCACCAAGATTTAATGGTGCATAAGTAGTGACTTATGTCCAGTGGGATATAGTATTATACAGTGCCGCAACATCTGGGCCGCTCCAAGTGATACTGGTATCGTCCGCAAAGAGGCAGATTTTACCGCCAATGTCTAGATTTGCAATGTCGTTGGTAAACACCAGATATAAAATAGGGCCAAGTACTGAACCTGAGGGACACCACATTCTATAGGCTTACAAGAAGACATAGACGTATCAATCCTCACAAGCTGCCTTCTGTTGCCAAGATACGACTTAAGCCATTCGAGCGGCACTCCCCTGAATCCATAGTATTGCAATTTGTTAATTAAGATATTATGATTTACACAGTCGGAACCCTTAGAGAAATCACAGAAAATTGCAAGAACGGTAAACTAATAGGATTGCTCATCTTCATAAGACGTACGTTCGCCTCTTCCCGCGCTTCAGCTGACAGTTGTGACGTCATTGTAGCCCTTGTCAAAGCCTTCGTGGCCTTGTCATGGTAGTGTGTATTATTAGTTGCCTATGGTAAACTTATAAAAATAACAGCTGAGAAATTTTGAGTTAATTATTTTGTCAATTTTAAATGTGAAAAAGGTGTCTTTAAAGTTTTTAGAGCTATAGAGTGTATAAATACGTTCATTTTGTGTTGTGGATTGTGACAAAGTGCCCACGATTTTGTTTATTAATTATTTTAAAGCAAACTATGGAAGTACTCTAAAAAGAATGCTTGCAAAAGGTGATGCTGGGACCTGCTGTTCTTAAAAATGCATTATCCGAGTATTTAATACGATTTATACAGTTAATTTTCTTTACTGCATACATATAAGGTGTTTAAATAAATAAACTAAATAATGAACGTTTTGCATTCGATAACCAATAATGCACGTGTGTGTATTATTGGTTGCCGGATAAGGACTAATAACCATTACAAGGGCTACAATGACGTCACAAAGCGAGTAGTTTTCGCATGCAGCTGGCGGACACTTTTGGCTGAATGAGCAGTCCTATTAGGTTAACTGTTCTTGAGAAAATTGTACCTGTAGAGTGATGGTTATTGAGGCTAGAGTATACATTATTAAAAAGGTCGAACATAGCATCATTTGTGCAACTGTTACTTAGAAATCCAAATTGATGGGTAGAAAGTACTTTATATTTAAGGAGAAAAGATAAAAGCCTTTTTTTTAACCAATCTTTCAATGATCTTAGATAATGTGGGCAGGAGAGCAATTGGGCGATAGTTCGAAGCTTGATCTTTATCTCCTCCTTTATGCAGAGGAATAATTATTGCTGTCTTAAGGCAGTTTGGAAAAACTCCTTTTTGGAATGACTCATTAATTAAACTAGTAAGATAGATTAATGTGCATTCCGGAAGTTCAGAGAACATTTTCAGAGTAAGCCCATCAGTCCCAGATGAGAATTTATTTTTAATACTTTTAATTGTACTACGGAGCTCATCTAATGCTACGGGCGTGAAGAAGAAACTGTGTGAATTCTCATTTGCTTTAGGGAGATATGAAAGTGAATCATGGGAAGGAGTTATGGTGTTCACTAAATTTTTAGCCACATTAACAAAGTAAGTGTTTAAATCATCAGGTGAATTAAAGACTGTGCCAGACGAAGAAGTCTTATTCCTTAAGTCATTTACAATAGCCCAAGTCTCTTTAGCAGCGGGAAATTTAAAACCAGCGGGAAATTTAAATCCTAGTTACTCAGCCCGGCGCCGAATATGTCCATGGTTGGCAACAATAAATTTAAAAATTGCGCTTTCGATTACGTAACTAAAAGTTTAATGACAGTGGTGAGTGAGTCATTGTCGAAATTAAAGTAATAAATATGACTAGCTATAATTCATAAACTAAAAGATATAACTATTCGATATACCTATTGACATTATAGCCAGATAGTATGTCCTCTTGACCGCTAAAAATTATGATTCTTGCTTTATCCACAGCGAAGTTACAGAGAGGCGATAGCATATCTTGAGAATGAGTCTGGGCGAGTTATATAGTCGCGATATTTAGTAATGTACTACATTTAGTTTAAATTTTTGCTAAAAGCTGTTGAAACGGGCAATTGCTTTCGGACACGAATTTGTACGGACTATTATTATCGGACAATTTACTTTTATACCAAATTTTATGTTAATTAAATGTTCTTCCTGGGAGTGGTAATTATCCCCATTACCCCTCCCGTATACGCGCCACTACAGGGAAGTCAAAACTTTCGTTAGTTACTTCAAAAAAAGAATGGTACAACAATATCCAGATTATTTGGTCAATAGAAGTAATTCAAAGTTGTTTATAAACTCTTAAATAAACAAATTACATAAGTAACATTGCAAGTAAAATAAAAAAGAATTCCCAATGGATTGCAATATTTGTACCTAATAATTTCACCAACCTGTATATTAAAATTTATTATAATTTGAACGGTCTCCCGACGTCTGTTTACTGGATTATTTCAGGAAATAATCGATAAGATCTAGGCGCGTCAGCGTGTGGTAGTGTCGAAGAGGGTAAACTACCTTTATTAGATTAAAAGTGTCATGGAAACATACTAAACCAGACAGGCGGTCGGTCGTTTCATTCAGCTTTGATGGACATACGCTGGGTGTTGTCCGCCATCGTTAAAATGAAGGGAAATTTAATATAATTGCGAGAAGTTGTTGTCAATAAAACGAATGTGTCAATTTTATACAGTGGCTCACCACAATAGCCAAAGATATATGAACTATGCATAATTGTTGGGTTCTCCTTCACATTACAGAAATGGTCCAATTTACGTACAATTATTTCCTTTATTCATGGCAGGCATTCCCGGAATTACACTTTTTTTAACTACAATATACTAGACAAAATGTGACCACAATATTTTATGGAACGGATAATAGGGTAGATCAATAAAATCAACTATTTTTTTTTTCACTTTATACTCTGAATAAAAGGTTGGTAGACAATTTTGAAAAAATTCTTTCCAGGTATGAGTTCTTATCGTTATTTTAATATTTTTAAAAGATTTTTGTTAACGAGTTATAAAAGTCACAAGAAAAAAATCTGCCTTAAAATAATCAAGCTTCAATCTCTAATAACTTTGTTTTGGTAAGATACCCAAGTAGCATAGGAAGGAGAAAAAACCATTGACCACGGAAAATTAACCACTATTTGGTTGAATTTTACTTATATTTAACTTAATAAATTTTCTGTAGGGAATAAAGTGCGAGAAATCTAAAAATGAGGTCGTAAACTAGTTAATAATAACCTATAATTATGCCTTTGAAAAGTAGCAGCGTTGACGTTAGCTGGCATTGTTAAAATCTAGTTACTGATAACCTATTGAGGGCATTAAGACTACAGGGACTTAAAGTATGTCAAATGTTACTTTATTATAACCTCAAATTTGTCTCGGGGGTCGAAGGCATTTTTTGGTTTTCAAGTTAGGTTAAAATTTAGTTGTTAATATTTTTAAATGGGACCTTATTTGGAGGAGTTCAAATTAGGTTGAAAATTGAATTTATTTCGACCTCATAAGTCGCTATTATGCTTTAAAGGTAAAAGTAACTTAGTTTTTTGACTTTGAAGAAAGTCAGACATACGGCACGTTAAAAATTACCTTTTTTAATTTCCTCGGGGTGATTTCTGTTTAAAATAGTTTTCGAGGGATTATTACGTCATAGCACATTACCTTGTTCCCAGTGGTGGGGAACGATCTAGAAAATAAACAGACGTTTATGAATAATACTACTTACCACAAGTTAAATTAACTAATTAAGAACTTTAAAAGTGTACCAAGGAAGTTAGCTGAAAAAAAGTTAGGTTAGAACCTTGAAAGTAACGATTTATTCTAAAATTAATGTTAATGTGTTAATTGTTGAAAATACATAAAATTTTAATAGCGCATAATTTTTTAGGGTCTATCATATTTACATCTCACAGAAAAATTTTCTCCGCAAACATAATTATCTTGTGCATCCAGTAATCCACTTCTTACCAATAACTTATTTACATTTACTAGGAAGTAGGTATGTAGGTACATATTTCATCCATATTGGATTAATGTTCAAACGGCCATGCCAGTTATTACTACACTTGTTTGTCTTCCTGGTTCATTATTGGGAAATTCATTTACATACACATATTAAAAAGAAAAATACTTTACCTTATTCTTTCTCTTTCTTTCCCATGTTAAAATGTAGGTAGTATAAATTAGGACTATTTTTAGTAAAATTTACCTCTATTTTACCATGTTATGACTCAGGTTGGTTATTTTTGACTTCGTAGCCCATATTTCATATAAGACATTATAACCTGTTAACCTGTTTTTAACTTCCAAATTACTTTAGTTTTATTCCCCACTTTGGGAATTTTAACGTCAATTCTTGGAAATTTCGACCAATTTCCAGTTGGTCAATAATAGTCCAGGTAGTTAATTTAACGTAATTTTAACTTCAAATGTTTGTTGGGTACCTTTTTTTGTAAAGAATTCAATAGAAGATACCGAGATATAAATTTTTCTTTCTAATAATAGTGAAAAAATAGTGATCCTAACCTAACCCAACCTAACCTTCCTATTAAAATTAAGAGGTGTCTACCAACCTTTTTTACAAAGTATAAAGTGAAAAAAATAGTCGATTTTTTTAACCCACCTTAAATGGATAATATATACAGAAGTTTCAGATAACAGACCAGATTAATAGAATTAGGTGACAATACAAAGGTCACCTATTGAAATAAACTGACGAAAGATGGCCACCGACTTTTTTTCGTAAAATATGCTCTAACCAGACAATGACATTACCAAACACAAGTGGGAACTAAATACATTTATTCTAACTTTCATACACAAAAAAACGACGAACTAGCAAGTCAAATATCATCAGAATCCTATCTTACTCCTCAACCACTACTAAGTAATCCCCAAATGTATGACCCATTATAATTATTAAACAAGCTCAATCTTTATTAAGGAACTCTGATATGCTGCAGACTTTGCGATAAATGTCCTGAATCAATCAGATCACATAATATGTCACTGCTCTGGATGACAATCCAAACAATCTGTTTGTAAAGCAAGGCTAGAACTGGAGGAGAACTATGCTCCCATCTTAACAAGGACCTGCACCAGCTGGTTAAGGGTACACAGACAGGATACTGGGTGCAAACATAGAAAGTGTACACAATAGACCGCAGTGTTTCCGGTATAAGACTTACCTTTAATATTCAGAAAAAAGACTAATATAGTATACAGGGTGTCCCAATATTCAGTGGACATAAAACTACTACGTATTTTTCAAACAAAAATAAGTTTATTGGACACAACTTCAGCATCGAACTTAAAAAATAAACACATTTTTTCCGATATTTTAAGAAACGTTATTCCGATTTGAATGAGATTTTGGGTGTCTATGTTTTGCTAAATGTTTTAACATTTGGCTTTCACGAAAAAAAAGTACGGGAAGTGTGAAAACTATCCCCACCCCTACATAAATTTTAGTGTAAATATTTTCTGACTCCACGGACGACAGATATTCTTTTCGTAAAATGGTTCCTCTAGTATTTACTACATTTATTGTATCTTGTAGAAAAACGCTACATCGTATAGTTTTTGTGAAAAAATTTTTTGGAGAATTTGTTTTTCCAAATCAGGCCTACAAAAGTAGTAATTAAAGGTTAAAGTTAGTAGTAAAAGTAGTAGAGTTCCAATACTTCGTGCAAATAAAGCCACTACTTATTTTTTGGACCAAAATAAGTTAATTCCACATAATTTACCTTTATACAAAAGTGCTTCGTTTGTCCGTTCGGGTTAAAGGGCATTGGTCAAAAATAAACCCAAACGTTTATTAATTTAAAAATTATTGTTTTTTAAGCTTTTTAAGAAGTTTATTGTCGAATATAATTTGTGATACAAATAGAAAATTCCATATTTTCGCTAACTAGATTATTAGAGCATAATGGATTTTATGTGCTTATGTGCCTCCATAGCTTGATGTGACATAAACATTTTTTCAAAGTTAGCTAATAAGTAGTAGAGTTCCAATACTTCGTGCAAATAAAGCCACTACTTATTTTTTGGACCAAATTTTATGTGCCTCCATAGCTTGATGTGACATAAACATTTTTTCAAAGTTAGCTAATAACTAGTAGAGTTTCAATACTTCGTGCAAATAAAGCCACTACTTATTTTTTGGACCAAAATAAGTTAATTCCACATAATTTACCTTTATACAAAAGTGCTTCGTTTGTCCATTCGGGTTAAAAAGCATTGGTCAAAAATAAACCCAAACGTTTATTAATTTAAAAATTATTGATTTTTTAAGCTTTTTAAGAATTTCGAATTTATTGTCGAATATAATTTGTGATACAAATAGAAAATTCCATATTTTCGCTAACTAGATTATTGGAGCATAATGAATTTTATGTGCCTCCATAGCTTGATGTGAGATAAACATTTTTTCAAAGTTAGCTAATTTAGCTATCATTTTTTCCTCAAAAAGTTTGCATAGTGGCGTTTTTTTCAAGAGACAAAAAATGTAGTAAATACTAGAGGCACCATTTTACGAAAAAAAATCGGCCGTCGCGTCGGTGGAGCTGTAAAATATTTATACTAAAATTTATGTAGGGGTGGGGGTAGTTTTCACCCTTCCCGTACTTTTTAAAGTAAAAGTCAAATGTTAGAGCACTTGGCAAATTATAGACACCCAAAATATCATTCAAATCAGAATACGGTTCTTAAAATATCTGACAAAATATGTTTATTTTTATAAAATTTGATGCCCTCTAGCGGATAAACGAAGCACTTTTGTATAGAGGTAAATTGTGTCCAATGAACTTATTTTGATTCCAAAGAAACGTACTAAGTCCACCGAATATTGAGACACCCTGTATAATTTTAAAAACGATTTTTTTATTTATCTAAATTGCGATATAAAATCTCTTGTATGCACATAGGTACTTATTCTATATAAATACGTGTGTTTGTACTGTTTATTGCTAGAATCGATTACTTAATAATCTGACGACATAATTATGGTCGTATAGTAGGTGTAGAGCGGTAAAACATAATACAGCTTAATGTAGTACCAGATTCAGACCGACGACATGTAACCGCTAGATGTTAAAGGTAAGTGCAGTACTCTTACTTGGGATAGTCCACTTAGTCATAGTTTTTCGAGGAGACATGACATATGGTTGATTTTAAAACTGTTATGTACAGCGGGTTGAGATTTAAATAACGCAATTATTATTAACGTCAGAACACACACGCGTCTAAATACCGAGTGTACAACAATAAACAAATTATTTAGAAATGAAAAAATTGTGTATATATTTACGAGTGGATATTTTTAATTTGTTACGCCGCTGTCCAGATTATCAACAACTTAAGTGAAAATAGAATTTTCTAGTTTGTCCTAATGTTACTATCGCTTGTAAAGTTTTGCAGAGACTTTAATTGCATTATGCGGTCGAGTTTTATGAGATTTGCGATTTTTATAGGTTTTCTGTGAGAGAAATTTCATCATCTGTAATAATAGTTATGTATAAATTATAAAAAAAAATTCTCCGCGCTTTTTTATTAATGGTTTATAGATTTTTATCAACTTATACATATAATATAATGTTAGACAACTTTTATACCGGGTGGTGCATCGGCGTTGGAAACATAGGAAATACCATGCAAATTCTAAACTAATCAAATATTGGCTTATTATTGATTTTACAGCGAAGGCGTAAAATTGGTTTTTAAAAGACTGGGTATGCTGAGTACACGTGCCAAACTTGAACAATTTGGGACAATCCGATTTTAACTAATTTAAGAAAAACTGCATATATTTTAAAATTAAAACTGAACACGTAACAATACAAAACGCGACAAATGTCAACATACCTTAAGTTGTCAACCTATGATTTTATTATTGTCAAATGTAATTTGTTGTGCTGTCTACACTCTTACGTTAAGCTTCACTCAGAACCTCGCAATTAGTGAAATAAATTAGTGGTTTCAATTACACTTTGTACTTTATAGTTTACGGTAATTCACAATATAAAACACAATTAAAATTAATGAAATATCCTAGCAACAGCTGGCGTTAGTCAGTTGTATCCATAGAGAAAGCATGATATATAATATATAAAACAATCAACTTTTGATTACTAACCACAATTCCTCTTGACGGAAGACAATCAAAGGCTAAAATTACATTTCACGCAAATTTTGAAGTATAATTAGTGGAAAAGTTAAAAATTTGGTAACTTTTTCTACTAATTGAAAATGTCTACTATTAATTTTGACGTTCTGAATGCTTAAGCTTCATTCAGAACCTCGAAATTAGTTGAATAAAATAGTGGTTTCAATTAGCGTAGAAGTTTGTTCTTCTAATTTGAATGTAAGCATTCAGGACGTCAAAATTAGTGGTAGGAATTTTCAATTAGTGGTAAAAGTTTCAACTTTTCCACTAATTATACTTCAAAATTTGGGAGAAATGTCACTTTAGCTTTTGATTATCATCTGTCAAGAGAAAAGTGTGGTTAGAAATCAAAAGTTTATTGTTTTATAAGTTAAATATTAGGCTTTCCCTATGGCCATAACTGATTACTGCAAGTTGTTGCTAGGATATTCTATTAATTTTAATTTTGTTTTTTCGACATTGTGAATGATCGTAAACTAAAATATAAACTGTAATTGAAACCACTAATTTATTCCACTAATTGCGAGGTTCCGAATGAAGCTTTTCATTGAAATAAAAAAATAGCTTCTACGCTACTAATAAATCCGAATGAAGCTTTATAGTATCGCCCGTTAATGTCCCTGAAATTCAATATGTAATATAAACCTTGATCAACCTATTCAAAAGTCTAATGTGTAGAAAATAAAATTTGACATTGACAAAATCGTAGGTTGACAACGTAAGGTATGTTGGCATTTGCCTGGTTTTACATTGTTATCTGTTCAGTTCAATTTAAAAATAGATGCGGTTTTTCTTAAATTAGTTAAAATCGGTTTGTCCAAAATTGTTTCAATTTGGCAAATGTATTCAGCGTAGGCAGTAAGGTTCGACCGAACCTGGATTTTTAGTCTCGGACAAGACAGAGACCGAGACCGAGAGAAAAAAAATCTCGGCCGAGAACGAAATTGAGACCGAGACACGATGCAATATTTATTCAGTAGTTTATTATATGAAAAAATATCTGGTAATAATGCAATAAAAACGTTATTTTTATTCAGAAACGTTAGAAGAAGTTAGAAGAAACGTGCATTACTATAAAATTACATTTTTAGTCTATGTTAGCTATGTTATACAGTCAATATTGTAGGCTAAAAAAGTAATTTTTTAGCATTGCATCCTTTCAAATTATGCAGTGTTTCATCATATTCTTTCTAAACAGTTGTTTGCTAGAGACGCTTGTTGGTAGTGCAGACTAAAAATATATAAGCTGCTGGTTTCAGATCTCTGTATGGGAGTGAATAATTACACACAAAAATTTTACTTAGTAGGATATACGAGTAATTCATATAAAAGCACAATTCTGTTAAATTTATAAAACTTACATTAATAAGACATTAACATCTAACTTTTCGTTCATTGTTTACGCATCGAAAGACGAAGACGATTCTTTAGCCGTCCGGGAAATCCTTTTCCTCCAGACCTGATTCAGTCTTTTTTTTTTCGACATCCGACGAGTATTTCATTCATCCACCCATCAATAGGTGGAGTGATGCGCTCAAAAATAAGCTAATTTGACGATCGTGAGCAGTCTCGGCCGTGGGTCTCGGCCTTTTTATGCCGAGTACGAGGCCGAGATCTCGGCCTGATTTTTAGCCGAGAATGACTATAACCGAGACCGAGACCGAGATCTCGGTCAGACCTTAAATAGACAGACCTTTAAAATACCTATCTCCCCCTTCGCTGAAAAATCAATAGGGGAGCCAATATTCAAAATTTGCATGGCATTTCCTGCCGGTGCACCACCTGGTATAATACTTTATTTAGATTAGGTCAGATTTTTGGGCTAGTTATCGGCCTGTTCGACAGCAACCTTTTTAGATCTTCAGATTTTGCATTGCGACTTTTCAGATCCATTGTGGTCTTCTTACATTCTCCAGTCCTATTCTTTTCAAAAAGTTTAATAATTTGAAGACTTAACCCTACATACAGCTCTTTGTCAATAGCTTTTCATGGCCTAATATAGTGAACAACACATTTACAAGATTGTCATAATATGTGTTACACTGACATAATATGTGTTCTGATGTTTCTTCTTCAGATTGACAAAATCTGCCCATGACTTTGTTTGTCGATCCCATCATCTTTAGTTGCCTATTAATCTTATTAGTACACCAACTACAACTTCAACAGATTCAGTCTTTTCTTATCAGGTCTACCGTAAATTCTCTCTAATGCTCTATGAACTTTTTTGACCGTCAGTGCCTTGGTCAATTACTCCACCATTCTAGAAATTTGTTGGCGATCCACTAGTTTGTAGCCATTCTTGTGACTGCTTTTGCAGCACCGCAGTAGGGTTCTAGGTCTATGAATGAGCCTTGTTTTATTTTGAGCACACACAATGTCACACCAGTCTAGAATTGACCTCTGTGGAACCGACTTATTGCTTACTTATTTTTTACGACTTAGTGCTGCTTGCTATTTCGCTGTAACGAAATACAACCTTAATCTTTTTTAATTGCATTTTTTAGACATTGTAAATGATCGCAAAATAATCGTAAAATAATCGTTGAAATTATACTTTTAAGTATAAAGTATAATTTCAACCACTAATTTATTCGACTAACTTGAGGTTCTGAATGAAGCTTTAAAATCAATTTATTTTTGATATTTATCATTTTGCTTGTCAACGTTATAAAATTACCTCAACATGCCCCAAAGTCAATTTATTCTAGTACTGCAATTTTCAGATATTTGTAATTTGTAATGCTAATGTGAAACTAAGAAATATTTCATTTGTTCTTTCACCATTTAAACTGAAATTTACCTTAATTCTTGGATGGCGTTTGCTGCATCTGTATTAATTTCACTTTCCTTTCAGCTACATGTGCATATTATACACACAGCATATTATAAGGTAGTCGAGAAATCATCAAAGGTGCTCATTTAATCACCTTATTACTTTAATTAAGTCATCCGATAATTTAGACTAATATGTGTTATCAGACAATATGTCGGCGTTTCACACGGTTTCTCTGAGGAGGTTGCTTGTTTATTTTAAGCAAATTTTTTATATGTATTTACATGAAACATGAAAAAAAGGAAAAGTGATGATAGAAACGTTAACGTTTTGTTACAAAGGATGTATAAATTAAGTAAATAATGAACAGTATGTCCCATATTGGGATTAGGAAAAGAGTAGAGAAAAAATATTTTTATTAACTTTTTTACAGAGAAGCACCCTTTCAAAAGTTTTGGGTTGTTTTAAAATGGTTATATTAGATTAGATTTTTGAAGTGGATATCGGCCTATTCCACTGCGACTTTTTCATATCTATTGTGGCATTCTTCTGATTCCCTTTTTGATTTAATCCTATCCTTTTTATAGTTATTAATGATACAAGTTCGATACGAACACCATAATGAAACGCGTGTAAAAGCCACCAGGCGTTAGCCGAGTGGCTTAGTTACACAAGTTTCATTAAAAAGTTCGTATCGAACGTGTATAATTCAAAATTTAATCTACGACGCGACACGAGGGTCGATCCAAAGAGATTTGATTTAATTTAAAATATCAGAGATATCCTCATAAAAATTAAAATTCAAAATTATCAGGTGCCCATATTAGTCGACGCCGTGGTAACCGTGCTTGTTGATTGTTTCCATTTTGACTTTGAGAACTCAATCATTGATGTTCAATTTTGTGTTAAACGTTCAGTTTTAGCAAAAAGCAAAAAATAATATTAATATGGGTAATTCTGATTCTGAAAGTGTCCCTTCGGATATTGAAGGCATTGCGCAAAATGTTGTCGATTCCCTACTTCCCGAAAAATCAAGACAAACGTACGAGCAAGCCTATGTGAAACTTGAAGATTGGTGTAAAGGGAAAGAAATCAAGAATAGTAGTAACAAAAAGGTTCTCCTGGCATATTTTGAACATCTTTCAAAACATAGGAAGGCTTCATCACTTTGGGTATATTATCCCATGCTACGTTCAGTTATATCAGTGAAGAAAAATACAGATATTAGTAAGTACGTCCATTTAATTGCATTTCTAAAAAGAAAATCGGAAGGATTTCGGTCAAAAAAATCGAGAATTTTAAGTTTTTTGTTGGAAGCCGATGATAAAACTTAGTTCCTGACAAAAGTTTCATTGATAGTGGGACTTGCGGGAGCCTCCCGGCCGGCGTATCGAGTTGACAAATCTGTAGCTGCAAAATGTTAAAGATGAAGGACAATGCATTCATGTCATTATTCTGTTTACGAAAACAAAGATATCACCAGATTTTTTTTTATAACGAAAGGGAATGTTGAAGGAATAAATATGGTGGAAATAGTTCGAAGATATATAGCTATGCGGCCAAGCAACACAGAGCATACTCGATTTTTTGTGGGGTACAGAAATGGAAAATGTATTAAGCAACCCATTGGCATTAATACTTTAGGGAAAATGCCGTAGAAAATAGCATTGTTCCTAAGTCTTCCAAATCCACAACAATACACTGGACATTGTTTCCATATATCGCCCGCGTCTTTGCTTGCAGATTCAGGAGTGGATTTATTAACTGTTAAAAGACATGGTGGTTGGCACTCAACACAGTGGCAGAGAGCTATATAGAAAATTCCAAAGAAAATAAGAAAAAAGTGTGATGTAATATTTTAGGTAACATTTCTGGCAATACTGGGTCTTCAACAAGTTCAAGCACTCAGGAAATAAATTAACTTTCTAAAAATTCAACTCACCTGTCATCGTCTGGAATTAATTTAACCAATTGTACTGATATTGTAATTAACGTTTACAATCAATAAACGTATTTAGGTACCTTTTTTTGCTTGTTTCTTATTTTAAAATTTGCGTGTTATTATGAATTCATAATAGCACTAGTGCTATTATGAAAGCCATAATGACATCCAAATGACAATGTTAAATGTGTCATAATGACATTGTCGTAGATTAAAAAGATTAATAGGGTTACCAGAGGTCCGGATTAAGCCGGACATGTCGGGATTTTCACTACGTCCGGTTGAGTCCGGGGGGATTTTTCATAAGCGTCCGGATTTTAATGTTTCATTAAGAAATGTCACAATAATGCAAAATAATATATTAATTTTAATAAACTTAGTTACTTAAAAAATCGTCGATAAACTCAGCAGTGTAAATTCATTGTTTTACTTCGTAAGTTTTAAGTTTTGAAAGTTGTAAATGTATTTTTTTTTTCAAACGTTACAAAAGTATTAATTTTTGCGACGTGACTGACAACATAAAAAAGTAATTATAACGGCTAGGCATAAAACTAAGGCACTTTTACGCCTAAGCACAAAAGTACGAAATATATTAAAACTGACATAGTGTCAAATTCAACGTGCGTAGCCATAGTTTCTCGATATACGTATAATTACTTACAACACATTACTTTTTTTATATTATTTGGAACGTTTAAAATTGTTTTAAATTATTTGTGGCGTTTGAAAAAAAATATGTTCTATTCGGAGTAATTTTTTTTTGAGCATCGCCTGTTTGTCAAACGTCCACTCCACAGCCTCGTCACAAAGACTGCTTTTTCAGCACCGAAGTTGGGTTCTAGGCCTATAAATGGCATTGATGAGCTTTATTTTACATTGTCATCTGCCTTTTTGTTACCCTTGTTGTGGTCTGAATTTTTGTGACCCTCGTGAATACCACGGTACTCAGGCTAATCTAACGTTTTTATGTTCAGAAAATTTATATGGTACTATATACTATTTATTATGATTATTAAATTGGAATTAAAATATGGCTCTAAAAATATTAAATTGGTATTAAGAAGTCTTTAATAAATAGTATAATATGTCGTAGTCTCATAGTGTATTCCGTCTTTTCATGAAGAGAATAGTAACTTAATGAAAAAAACTAACCTAATAACATAACTAGCCTGCTAACCTAACCGACGCTTCATGAATTGATTAGGCTCTTCTTGAAAATACGGAATACACTATGAGACTACGACATATATAAATTGGATTGATAATTTAGTGTTATAGGTAAAATAATCAATCCAATTACGCTAGTGTCAAAGTGCTGAACTGAAAAACAAATGAAAGAACTGTATATTTCTTTTCCTGGTCCTTTAAGTAATTGTCCGGCCAAATTATCGCCGGTAGTGCCAGTTACGATTCTTGTTTTTATGAAACGTAAATTGTGCATGTGGTTTCAAATGAACGAATCGTAGGAGTCGATTCAATATGAGAAATTGAATCGTGTGATTCGATTCACTAAAAAGAATCGTAATGCCCATCACTAGACTGATTATACTATGACACACGGACGTCCGCTAATAACTTCCATTTTCCCCATAGACCAGACGTCACGGCATTTACCTGTATTTTCGCTAAAGCTTCGACCAAACCACGTGCATGGCCGCCTAACGTCAGTCGATTGTCGATGGTTTCGCGCGCGAGGTAGCTGCCGCGGCCTCCTAGACGAATGCCACCGTTGCGGCACCCGATTCGCGCTTGTTTGTGGAGTCGGATATCAGTTTAAACAATTTAGTTAATTGTATATGCAGTTTTTTCGGGAATATTCTGAAAAATCGTTATTAGAGTGCCATAAGGTTTTTTTTGAAAAAAGTGTTCAAGGTGATTTAATAAATAAACTGTCTTCTTTTATGATATGCATTTTTGGGATTTATGTATTTGTAGATAGAAATGGTAGGTTAAAGTGACGTGTTTTGAATTTCTAGATTGATATTGCTGTAAAATATGGATACATGGGCAATGAACAAGAGTTTTTTCCATACCACTACATTTTAAAAAATAAGCTACTCAAAACAATTATCTCATATTTTCTAAAAAAAAAATATTAATTTGAAAAACAAGACACTTTGAATTATCTGACTTTACGATTTTAAATAGTTTGAATACTTTGAAGTGAAATTCGAAACAATAAGCCGACCCGTTGAACTGTAAATTTTAGTCGGCCGACTATTTAGTTGCAAAAGTGCAACCAATACATACTTATGGAGCCGATCGGCCGACTATTTGATTGCATGTGCGCGCGGCTTCATAAGGATATATTGGTTACAAATTGCTAGCGTTCAGCGTATAGCCTAAGGCTACGCAATGCAATCAAACATTGGGCAGATCGGCTCTATAAGAATGTATTGTTTTCACTTTTGCAACTAAATAGTCGGCCGACTAAAAATTACATGTCAGTGCGTACCTTAATTATTATAAAAAACTCACAAGAGAAATTCAGAAAGGTGCATGCTTCATTTAGAAATATGTAATAATTACTTTTATTCAAATATTCGATAATTGTTTTGAGTATAGTATATTTAGATAGAATTCAAAATAAAAAAAATTGAATTGTTCATAATATATTAAAAATATAAATTTTAGTCAATCTAATTTATTCAGTCTAATTTAGTTTTTATTCACACCCTATTATTGCTATTTTAAAGGATACTAAGTTTGATTGGTTTTATGTATTGCCGTTTGTAGATAGATATATAATATACACTATACAAAATAAAATATAATATACAAATACAATTTTTTACCAGAGTTTTCATGGAATTGGTTCATTAAACCTTTTTTAAAATATCTTTCTCATTTTGCTACTGATTGAACTAGAAGTGATAGCATAATAATATTGTCAGTCATAAATAACAATAGGTGTCATAATAGTGATGGGCATATGGAAGACAAAGATTCCCTTGCTGTTGGTCTCGGTCTTGAAGCAGTTTTGATCTGGGTCTTGCGGGATCCAATCGTGATCATGGTCTTTCTTTCGCCGCAAGACTCTTGCAAGTCTTGCACTTTTTTATACAGGGTGAGTTTCCTACGATGTTCTCTATGGGTATCTCGGAAACTACTGAAGATAGAGAGTCGGTTAAATGGGGAAAGAATTGCAGTTTTGTAGGATCATAAATATGCGCCTTTTAGATTTTTGAAAAAGTTTATAGCTTACTAGATATTTCGAATAAAACAAATTTCGGCTATTTTAAAAATTATCCCTAATTCTATTATAATCTATTTTAGACAAAAAGTTTTCAGATAAAAGTTGTAGATAATCACATCCTTAATAAGACTGCCCTCCGCTTTTTTCTAAAGCCTATCATTTTTGACATATGATACAAACATAATGTTTTTTTTTAAATGGAAACCATAGTTGGCCATGACATCATAAAAAGCGCCATTTTTAAGCTTTTTAGCGATATAAGCTATAATATGTTTTTTTTTCGAAAAATTACTGAGTTATAGCCAATTCTTATCATTTTTAAACAATTTCACTTAGTTAGCCATGCATGGAAACAAGTTTAATCGCCGTTGCTCTCAGAAATGTGAAACTGTCACATTCAAACTTTGTAAATTAAAATAAAAATTGTAAATTTTTCAAATGAAGAGAAGCGTGTCAGTAGAGTCGTTCACTCATGACAGTTCAACATGTCGTTCAGTAGAACTCGCGCATCAATAGAGTCGTTCCAATATGACTTTCAATATGACCCCCCCCCCATAATGAAAGAAATGTTAAAAATTATTTATATCATAATTATGTAAACTCAAGGATATGAAGAGGTGGACCAATTTCATGGGCCTCCTCCTATCACTTGATTTTAGATTTTTTTATGCGGTATGGTTAACAATAAGGTTTACAAATAACTTATGAATTAAGAGAGGCACACGAAGTGTGGCGGTACGAGAGAAGTTTAATTAAGTCGACCGGTCCTTTTGTGAGAATAGGTAATAATTCAGTTTTAAAAAGATGCAACTCAAAACAACGGCGGATCTTTTGAACATTTTATAAAATAACTTAAAGTGTATGTAGTGATATTATTTTTTTAAATTTTAGTTTGTCTAATGTAAATTGTAAAGAAATATTCTGACTTTTTATAAGTTATAAATCATAACAGAATAAGAATAACATGCAATCTAAGTAAAATTAGTCAAGAAAGTTAAGAATTGGCTATAACTAAATTTAACTTTTCTAACATATCTTGAAAACCGTTCTCTAAAAAACATAACATTGACCGGTCAACGTATCCTCGAAAATGTATGGTCAAGAAAAGTTGAACCAATAATCATACACGCTTTTCTTCATTTGAAAAATTCATATTTACAATTTTTGTTTATTTTAAAATGTGACAGTTTCACATTTCTGAGAGCAAAGACGATTAAACTTGTTTCCATGGCTAACTAAATGAAATTGTCTAAAAATCATAAGAATTGGCTATAACTCAGTAATTTTTCGAAGAAAACATATTATAGCTTATATCGCTGAAAAGCTTTAAAAATGGCGCTTTTTATGACGTCATGGCCAACTATGGTTTCCATTTAAAAAAAACATATGTTTGTGTCAAATGTCAAAAATGACAGGCTTTAGAAAAAAGCGAAGGGCACAATATCATTAAGGATGTGATTATCTACAACTTTTATCTGAAAATGTTTTGTCTAAAATAGCTTATAATGGAATTAGGGACAATTTTTAAAATAGCCAAAATTTGTTTTTTTCGAAATATCTAGTAAGCCATGAACTTTTTCAAAAATCTGAAAGGAGCATATTTGTGACCCCACAAAACTGCAATTCTTTCCCCATTTAACCGACTCTTTATCTCCAGTAGTTTCCGAGATACCCATAGAGAACATCGTAGGAAACTCACTCTGTATATTTTACTAGCAGATATACTGTCTACAAAGAAAATCATTAAATAATTAATCTTTCAAGTACTTAAATGAAAGTTTAAAGAAAGGAGCAACATTTCATAAAAAAAATAATATTGTATATTGAATCAGCAACGCTGCTTTTATAATTATTATTCTTTACTATGGCTTTTTATGCAAGACCAAAACCAAAAGCGAGTCCCTCTCATTAATTTTAAACGAAACATGCTCTGTATTTTTTGATTTTTGAACTATTCTACATGAGATTTTCAACACATTTTCTGTATAATATCATGTACCATTTCCCTAAGTTTTGTCCTTTCTGAAGTATGTAATACCGATTTTATGTCAAATGTGATATTTGCAGAGCGAAAGAATATTTTTCGCATCGATGCGCTATATTGCATAAATTTCTGTTGCTTGTCTTTTAGAAAATATTTTACTTTACATTTTTTTCAATTAATTTGAAAGCCGAGTGCAAGAGAAGCTTCACTGAATTTGATGAATGTATATTAATTAAATTAAAAATTCTCAAAAAACTTTGGTATATATGTATAATCAATTAGACATTTAATTATATTAGACTGTCTGAAACCAAACTTTACTTCACTGAACCATCTTTATAAAAACATTATAAACTTTATAAATGTAAAATTGCAATTTTACACTAAACCGTTACACCGCGCCAAATCCTTTTAACCAAGTCTTATTTGTCAATGAATCTTGCAGTCTGTTCGAAAAAAAAAAAAAGTTATTCATAAATTAAAATAAGACGACCATCACTTAAGAGCGTTGAACTACAAAGGAAGCTACCGCAAATCTGCGAACGTTTTGTTGGCCATTGTTAATAATAAATTAAATTTTGTCCACGTTCTGGTGAGGCTCTTACCGGATTTAGTTTAGCGCTAGTCATAAATCGGTTATGTTTACAGCGTTTTCGTTCTAACCAGTACCTATATCTCTGTTAAATATTTTGATAGTATCCCACAACTGGTTCATTAAAAGTTTAAAAACAAATTTCTATGTCTACACCCAGTCTCATATCCCTGTACCCTGCTTGTGCAGGTCCTTTGTAGGATGGGACCATTGTTTTTCCGGTTCTAGCCTTGCTGTTCCAAATAGAAAGTGTCGCGTGCGATTCAAAGCCTCCCAGTGACATACATACCGTGCTGGCAACTGTTATTTTTGGGTCGGCATTTATATGTGTAGAAGTAAATCGCATAGGGATCTTATTAAGTCGGAGTGAGAGAAATGCAACCGACCAACGCGACGCGCGACGGTGTGTTGTTGCGGCGTTGCCGATACGCCTTTCCCTATCAAGTACAGTAAAATCACGATCGCAAACCGATTATTTTTAAAAGACTTTTTTTTTCAAGAGATAACTAGATAAAATCATTAATCATGTTTCTAAGCATCTGAAATGGAATTATAAGGATATCGTTAGGGTGTCATTTTTTTTATAACGAGAAAACGTCAGTAATCGCGATAATTTAAAAACTCAACTTTTTAACACATAACAGGTCATAACTCAAGAACCACTTTAGATATTGAAACTTTTTTTTTATTTTCAAATCGGATATTTTACAATATGTTTACATAAGAAAAATTCGATAAGGTTGTTTTTTCCATTCAAAAATTGTAAACAATCCATCCGTTTATTTTTAGAGCATAGCAATTTTCAGTAATCGTGTAATTTTTTTATTTATAAAGATTTTCACATACTGCCTACAAAGAAAATACAGCAGAAATATTAACAAAGATCTTGAAAAAACTACAATCTATTATTTCTAATAGATTTCGAGATATCGATTTTTGAATTCAGAGTTCTAATAGCGCGACCACTATCGAACACCCACTCAATTCCACTTATTTTTACCAAAAATGCAAGTGATTCTAGCTTGCACTTAAAAAAATTCAAGCTATAGGGAAAATTACAACGACTCGTTAATAAATAAACAAATTAAGTATCACGAGACGTAATTAAATCGTGAAGCTGAACGCATGACGTACACCTTTCCCTAGAACTTTAAGTACTGACAGAGGTATTGATTGGGTCGACCGGTCAACTGCGAAAAATCTGCTATATCCCCTTCCACGACTCTTAGCGATGTGCACAGTTTCTCGGTTTATTTCATACGTTTGGCAACGTGTTTACTGTCCTCTCTTTGTTCAGTACATTATAAACGCTTCTTCTTACATACGGAAATCTCGACCCAAGACTAACCTTTGCCAGCCCTTAGTATATTATAATATACTGTCTCAAGTTTCAACTGTCTGCTGTCTGCTTTTCATCAAATATCTACATTTCTTTGATCTGGAATTTGAAAAATTGGAGTTTTTGAAAATTTAAATTTGTATCTACAACTTTGAGAGTTCAAAAGAAGGCACTTTTAAAAATTTCTCAATATTATTTTTTATTTTTTATAAAACATCTTCTGTAAAATATAAAAAATGTAAAAAGTAGCAGGAATAAGTTACTGCAAGTGTCTATGGATCTGTTGAAATTTAGTTCATTTTGCTTCCTTATTAATTCAAATGTTACCCAAACCAAACAGGTTTCCAATCGTGACAAAATGTTTTTATTTTCTTTCAATATCGTGTTGGTACATCAATTAGCGACGTAATAGTGCTAATAAACTACTTAAAAAATTACGTATCATGGATATTTTTATACCCAATAGAGTCTTCGAAATATACCACTCACACAAAATATAATTGACAATTCTAATGAAATGTTTGCTATTTCTATTAACTATAGGTTCGTAACAGTGAATATTTTTATAAATTTAGCAGTTGGAAGGTTTTGAAACGAATATGCTGTATGTACAAGGTGTTTTTGAAATTGAAATATACAGGGTGGCGCATCTCATTCGCCTCGGCGGATTATACGAAAACGGAAATATGTAGAAACAAAATATTTTATAGGTATATGTGGGGAGGCAATGTGCATAATTTAAAATTATTTTGAAATGTACGTGGTATATCAGAACTAAGATCCACACCAAAATTTATATTTTTTTCTTATGGAACATGCGGTACTTTATTTCATATTTGGATCCTTGGATACAAAACAAGGCATTTATTATAAGTGTTGTATATGTTTACAACCTTTGTTTTTTGCAACATTTTAAGATATTTAAATATACATGCTATAATAAAAAAATGTCATCACACTGTACATTGCTTTTCAGAATTAATTTTTGTGATGACTTTTAAGCGAGAGAAATAAACTTTAATAAAAAATTGCATTGCTTTGTTTTATGTATCAAAAATAGCTGATCTATATTAAATACTACTTATTTATTTTACATAAAAACGTCGTTATTTCAAATATAACACCCTGTATTTTTTAAACAAATCGAAGCAGATTAATGCTCTTTCAAACTATATTAGGGTTTCCAATACCTACCTAGCTCAAATTCTGAATAAAGAGCAATTTTTCATTAAAATCGCAACCAAGAGAGCTGATGTGGTCATGACAAGTTTCTAGTTTCTAGTGACAGTTAGTGGCTATTTTCAAATTCGAAATTAGTTTATGGACTTTATTTAAATTTATAGTGGTTTAGTTTTATTTAATTTACCTACAATAGTTTAGTAAATAATATTTATTAAATATATATTTCGAGATATATTTATTATTCTATCAAGAAAAACGAAGAAGTAGTTCTTTAATTTATTTTACGATGACTTGTAGATAGATATATGGATTTTTTATAAAAGGTCCAATTACGGCAAATTCATTTTCTTCACTTCCAACGATTGGTTTCTACTTATTAGGTTTTTTTTATAAACCACACTACCAGCTCTGCGAAATAGTAAAGTAAAGAAGTAAAGATTTCAGTTAACGTCTCCTTTTGTCTGCCAGGACTAATCTGGACGGGCCGTACTTTGTTTACGCGGAATCCGAACCGCGGTCCTCGGTCATATCATGGTCAATGTCCTACTGACTTGGCAAGTGTCTAAATCGACTCTTACTCACGAGATATTCGATCTCATCCGGCCTCGAACCGGCGTGAATGAGCAGTGTGTGTCAATAGATTTTACACTTTTGCCTTTTTTTAGACA
This sequence comes from Sitophilus oryzae, assembly GCF_002938485.1. Classification (NCBI taxonomy): domain Eukaryota; kingdom Metazoa; phylum Arthropoda; class Insecta; order Coleoptera; family Curculionidae; genus Sitophilus; species Sitophilus oryzae. The sequence goes on from NW_022147567.1 coordinate 1,833,999, forward strand.
ACAGCACGACAGTTTCGAGTTTCGAACCGGTCACCCGTTCATCTACTAGTATCGCCTTACGTCGCTTAACTTCGGTGTTCTAATGGGAACCGGTGTTTCGACGTAGCTGGACCGTTGCCCTCTGCGAAATAGGACAAGCAGTTTTTCATCGGAACGCTTATCAGGAAGATTCCTATTTGGATATCTTTGAGCATAAGCCCTTGAGGCCAAGAAGCAATTTTCCTCACAAAATACCTAAAATCACTAGTCACATATCCATTCGTTCTGCCAGCAGATACTGCTTAATTTTTCTTGATAAAATAGTGAATACTTAGTTATTAAACTATTATGGGTAAATTTAAGTAAACTGTTATAAATCTAAATAATAAAGTCCATAAACTAATGTCGATTTTAAAAATGGTTAAAAACTGTAACTAGAAAATTGCCATGGCCATCTTGATTGCCATTGTATTGAAAAATCGCTTTTTATTCAAAATCTCATCTAATATAGTTTGAAAGAGCATTTAAATCTGCTTCGATTTATTTTTAAAAATACAGGGTGTTACAGAGTGATACACTGTGTTTATGGAAAATAAATATTTAAAATAGATTATCAATTTTTGGCACCCCTGTAAATTTAAGGAAGCAATCAAATAATTAACTCTGAGAAAAGTAATGTACAGGGTGTTAATGATATATTCTATTGTAGCATGCATATTTAAATATCTCAAAAATCAAAGATTTTAAACATATATATTATATAAATATATTACGGGATATATAATAAATTTTATAATAAATACCTTTTGTTGAACCCAAGAATCCAAAAATGAAATAAAATACCGGGTGTTCCATAAGAAATAATATAACTTTGGTATGGATCTTGATTCTGAAACACCCTGTATATTTCAAAATAGTTTTAAATTGTGCACATTGCCTCCTCACATATACCTATAAAATATTTTGTTTCTATATCTTTCCGTTTTCGTATAATCATCCAAGACGAGATGCGCCACCCTGTATGTAAATATTTTAATGGGTATTAGAACCGGACAAAAGAATTCATGTATCTGATATCAAAGATCAGTGAAAATGCTTACACTTATTTAAAACATACCGGGTGACACCGAAATCGTTGTTCTGGTTGTTTAGGAACTTAATATAATAAAAATCAATAGAATATTAATTTTCAATAAAAAAAAATTATAACGAAAAAAGAACCAATATTTCAATTTTTAGAGAAAATTAAATAAATAAAAAAGTAGAATACCATTTGGTTTAATACAGAAAGTGAAACGAAATCATTAATTAATTAAATTTAATTTAATAATAACTAGCTTATATTCGATTCAAATAAAGACTTATATAGTTTAAGTGATCACGGTTTCTCAAACTTAAACATTTGCCTGGCACATTTTTGCAAGATCCGTTCACATGTCAGGTAGATACTTCAATACACATAAGTAGCTTCGTATAATAAATCTTTTAAAATGGAATATGTATGCCAGACATATTTACACAATTATTAATAATTTCGTGTTTTATTGGCTTTATTCTCTGATGAGATTAATTGATATTTGTTCAACCTAATTTTCTTTATTACTTACAAAATACAGGGTACATCAAATCAAGTTTATTTCTATGTAAAATATATTTGCATATTAGAGACTATTCTTATTCTATAATAAACATATATGATTTTCATTAAAATTGGAGAGGCACCGAATAGCGGATTTGTCGAAATAACGAATATTAGAAAAAGTGACAGAATAAGCCGAATATTCGTCGCATCACTAATTAAAATATTGTGTCTCTTCATCTGATAAATCACTGGCTAGGTTTGTATAGACAATCATTACCAGTTATGATATTTAGGATTTCATATATACATATCTGTATTAAAGCACCGTCTATACATAACATATTACCTGTCATTCTTACCTGTTGTACTCAAAACGTATCAAGTAAAGCTTTATGTGTAGAAGAAAAAAGGGGCCGTTTTACTTGAACTAAATTAAGACGGAATACTGTCTCATTGGCGTACAACAGGGGTGCCCCGGAGTGCCGCCCCCCATGTACTACTGGGCACCCCTAGAGAAATCTTGAATATTGACTCTTGGCTAAAATTAATTTTTATTTGCTTGTGGTGTGGTACAAATGACTTTTTCCATTTTTTTGTTAATATTATTTTGCTTTGTTCAAAAAGTGTGTTATTTTTAGTGTGTTTTTAATTAGTTTTTATTTTTTTGCAACATTTTTACGTATTTAAGTAATCCACGGGAACACGGGTTGATAACCAAGTCTATCAAATTTATTGATAGAGAAATTCATGTAAATATTTTATTCAAAAAATATGTTTATTAATTAAAAATATAATTAATTATATTATTCCTCAATTTTTAAAAAAAGCTCTCGTTTTTCCCACACAAAAAATATAAGTAGATTTACTAAAAATAACATGGATATATTAGAGCATCTTTATTAAGCGAATTTTAGAAATACAGGGTGGCGCACCTCATTCGCCTCCGTTGATTATACGAAAACGGAAAGATGTAAAAACCAAAATTTTATGGATATATGTGGGAAGGCAATGTGCATAATTTAAAATTTATTTCCAATGTACAAGGTGTGTCAGAACTAAGATCCATACCAAGGTTACATTTTTTCTTATGGAAGACCCGGTATTTTATTTCATTTTTGGATTCTTGGACATAAAATAAGGCATTTATTGTAAGGGTTTAATATGTCTAAACGCTTTGATTTTTCAGATATTTAAAGATATTTAAATATGCATGCTATAATAAAAAAGTTTGTCAACACCTTGTACATTACTTTGCAGAATTAATTCTTGTGCTGACTTTCAAGTCGGAGAAATAAATTTTACTTAAAAAATTTATTGCTTCCTTAAATGTATACAGGGGTAGCAAAAATTGCTAGTCTATTTTAACTATTTATTTTACATAAAAACTTCGTTATTTCAAATGCAACACTATGTATTTTCTTAAACAAGTCAAAGCATATTTAAAGGCTCTTTCAAACTATATTAGGGTTTTCTATACCTCTCTGGCTCAGATTTTGAATAAAAAGCGATTTTTCAATAAAATTGTAATTAAGATGGCTGATGACGCCATGGCAATTTTCTAGTGATACTTAGTACTTAGTAGCTATTTTCGAAATCGACATTAGTTTATGCACCTTATTTAAATTTATAACAGGTTATTTTTATTTAATTTACCTATAATAGTTTAATAAGTAGGTAATTATTTATTATTTTATGAAGAAAAATTAAGCAGTATCTACTGGCGGAAGGAATGGATAATGTTACTAGTGATTTTATTTTGTGGGGACAATTGATTGCTTATTGGCCTAAAGGGTTTATGATCAAAGATATCCAAATAGAAATTTTCTTGACAAGCGTTCCTTTGAAAAACTACTTTTCCTATTTCGCAGAGCTAATATTGTCACATTATGGTATATGAAAATCCTAGTAGGCAGAAACCTGTCGTTGGAAGTGAAGAAAATTAATTTTCCTTAATTGGTTCTTTTATAGAAAATCTAATATATTTACAAGTCATCGTAATATAAATCAAAGAACTACTTCTTTATTTTTCTTAAAATAATAAATACTTACTTATTAATCTAGTGTAGGTAAATTAAATAAAAGAAAACTGTTATAAATTTAAATAAAGTCCATAAACTAATGTCGATTTTGAAAATAGCTACTAACTGTCAATAGCAAATTCCCATGGCGACACCAGCCATCTTGATTACCATTTTACTGAAAAATTGCTTTTTAGTCAAAATCTGAGTCTACCTATATGGCCTAAATCCTAATATAGTTTGAAAGAGCGTTTAAATCTGCTGCGAATTATTTTTAAAAATACATAGTATGGTATTTGAAATAACGAAGTTTTTATATAAAATAAATATTTAAAAGAGACCAGCAATTTTTGATACATCTGTATACATTTAAGGAAGCAATAATTTTTTTTAGAAAAGTTTATTTCTTTGGCTTCAAAGTCAGCACAAGAATTAACTCTGAAAAATAATATACAGGGTGTTGACAAACTTTTTTATTATAGCATGCATATTTAAATATCTTTAAATATCTCAAACACCAAAGCATTTAAAAATATTAAACCCTTATCATAAATGCCTTATTTTTTGTCCAAGAATCCAAAAATGAAATAAAATACTGGGTGTTCCATAAAAAAATATAACTTTGGTATAGATCTCAGTTCTGACACACACTGTACATTTGAAAATAATTTTAAATAATGCACATTGCTTCTCTACATATGCCCATAAAATATTTTGTTTCTACATCTTTCCGTTTTCGTATAATCAACCGAGGCGAATGAGGTGCTCCACCCTGTATACTTCTTACTGCATAGTTCCACAAATTAAAGTCATATTACAAGATTGTTTAGAGATATTTAACAAACGATACTATTTTTATAAGTATCTTTGCATGTTTACGAAAAAAAAATAACTTAAAACAATTAACTTCTATATTATTCTTTTCAACTTTACTAACCACCAATGCTGTAATTGATAAAACCGCAGGTAAAACATGCAGCGCGCTTACGCTAGTTTTTAATCCGTCTTCCCTGACACGTAACCTTATGTGTAGACGGGGCTAAGACGGACGACCGTCTTGAAAGTGTCGTCAATTTTCTAGACGGTCTTTTTCGTTTTGCAATTGAACTGAAACTTGGAAAAACTGATATGAAAATAGTTACCGATGGTAGATTAAATTGGCTATTCCTCGAAGGTTACACAAGAATATTTAGTTTTAATCATTGTCTTATATTATTAAACACAACATAGTAAAAAAATATATAAAACAGTGACTAACTAGAGGTCTACCATTTATCGGCTTACTCGTATAATCCACGGTATTGCGCCTCATAGACAAAATATACAAAAAATATTTTAAAAATCGTCTAATTATTTTTTATTTCTGGTCATGGTAAAGTAACATTTATACTGTAGTCTGTAGCAAAGTTTAGTTTACGAATTTGGTTTTGTTTTCCTAGTTTTAATTGTTTAAATCCCTGCATAATAAATAAATACTAGTTGAATGAATTTATATGTAATTGACGAGCTGTAATTAACGATATATCATCGTAACAGCAGATATTTTAGAAACGTTTAGGTTTACTTCTTTCACTAAGATTTATGAAAAAAGTCCTTAGCCTTGGGTACAGATACCGCCACGTTGTGGAAATAGCTCAAAACGAAACAAAATTGAACGAGGCGCTTATAAGAATCGAAAATAAGTCGAGGCAAACCGAAGTGGGTCAATACAACTGGAAATAAACCGAAATGCCACAAATTTTGGCGATGAAACGCGACCTTGACCTGTTTCGAAGAGTTTTCTGCATAATGGAAAGTGTCATAAAAATACAGTTTATACAGTCATTAAAATATTGTCAATGGCAGGACTGGCAGGACGCAAATTTCTATCAACTCTAAGATTCACATTTTTTGAAGAGTTTTGGGAATATGGTACAAATGTAACTAAAGGGGATCCACCAAAACCAGTAAAATTTTGAAAGTGATCTACGAGATTAAATCCTAAATATCATAATGTAGGTATTATTATAAATCTAAAGTGTTAAAAATCTCAAGTGTTAAATCAAGTCTAAAATCTAAAGTGTTAAAAATCAAATTTGTAATATATTGTCTGTTAAAGATGCTGTTTACCATAAATGTTATTCATCCTGTCAGACCCTGAGCTATTCGGTTTACATTTCTTTCGAAAAACACGCCAGGGAATGTTTACAATTCGCTTTAAGAGCGCTTTCTCGTTTTGAGTCAGTCGGAATTTCGCAACTCTATTTAAAACTTTTGCTTAAAATACTTAAACCCTTAAAACAACCTCTAACAATGGATATAAAAGGATTCCTATTTCTTTATTTTCGAAGTTCCAGCTATGTCGTATAAGTCGTATAATGCATGTCACAAAATTAGACTAAAGATATTATAATTTTGGTACCTATAAAAGCAATAGAAAAATACAAAATTATTTATAAAATATATCCTATCGGCAAACGAAGTTTTAGGTCAGTGTTTACATGTGTGTAGGTGAATCGTTATGGCGATCTAGTAAGTCTAAGTCAATAAACAAAAAGAAATAAACGTAAACACATAAATAAAATTAGGATGACAATGCCAGAAAGACCTGTTCTTTCCTCAACTTTTAAAGAGTATATGCTATTGTAAGACGTTTCTGTAGAGTATTCAGTGTTAACTCCTGTGGTGCCCATCCCATGACTACATCTTCATTTCTTTCTGCAGTTTCATTCATAGTCAGTATACTGAGTTCAACATTATGTGATTTAAGTAGGGGACTTATATCTTCCTGATGCAAATCATCAAATGCCTCTCCATTCAGCGACTTTCCTAAATCATCATTTTTTTTATCTGTAATACCAGTCACCTGCGTCATTTTTAGCCATATTATGTGGCCAATGTTTTTATTATCGTTTTTCATCGTCTGTCTCTGAAATTCTCGTCGATTTGTTTATTGAGTTAAAAACATATGTATACAATACACCTTTTCTATCTAATATGGCATTAATAAAACCTACACAAATCGGTACGAAAAACGGGCACCTTAAAATTTTCAATACATGAAAATATTAATGATTAAATATTTATATAATATGTTTGTTCCAACCGGACGAGAGAACCGTCCTAGAACGGTAATTTCCTATCCGTTAATTCAGTTGTTAATCTTGACCAACGATCAAACTTTTCAAACAATAAGTGGGCGACTAGAAATTACCGTCCCAGGATCGGTTCTAGGTCCGGTTGGAACTCGGGTTGGAACGAACCTATTGTGTTCTAGTGAACAAATTTTCGTGATTTTTAAGATTTTTTTAGTTGCCATCTGTCAATTATACGAGGAAAAACAAAATGTTGATATTTTGGTGACTGTTTCAAACACCCTGTGGAGTACGTTAACAAGTAAGGATTTAAAAATCACTTTATCATCTTAGTTTTTTTATTCTCAATAACTTGGAGATATTCACTTTTGAAGGAGATACTACCATTTTTTCGAATTTTTTACTTTAAAACCATGAATTTGCTTTTGCTTTTAGTCAACAGGCCTATAAAATAGTGTTTATGATTTATGTAATGTTACTGTCTTGGAAAAATCATACTATTATTGTCTGTTGGACAGTTACTCTAGCTGATATGGGGGTTTTAAGTCCAAAAGTTGATCTACCAGAATCAATTAAAGCAGCAATAGCCGATAGTTCATAACTTAAAACCATCTCTACTAGAGTAAACGTCAGTGAACAATAATAATATGACTTTTCAATGACAGTGTCATTAAAAAAACAATATACACTATTTTTTAAGTGTGTTGATGAGGCCCCAAAATCAATTCTAAAATTGCTCTAAATATCTGTCTTATTCAAAAGCGAATATCTCCACTAAAAATAGAGCTATTGAGATGAATCAAAAAATAAACTATTGAGAAAAGACGTACCTAGATGACAAAGCAATTTTTAAATTCCTTGTATTGTTAACATATTCGACAGGATATTTGAAACTTTCCACAAAATATCAACATTTTGTTTTCCCTCGTACTCGTACAATTGACAGATAGAAAGTTTTATATTTAATCTAGAAGGAGATACTAAAAGGCAATTAATTTAGCTACAAATTGCTTAAAAAACATCAAAATCGGCCCACTAGAACAAAATATAGTAAACTTTAAAAGATATCAATATTTTAAGGTGCCCGTTTTTCGTGCCTGTGAGTGTATAAGTGAACTGTTAAAATAAGACACTGGGTGTCAAAAATGCAAAGGTGTACAAACGATACAGCGTATAAGATTCTGTAATTTAATATTAAATAGAATGTCATTAATTTACATTTATAACTGCTTTTTCCGAGAAGTAATTATTTTTAAACAGAGAATTGGGGTTTTAAAACAATATATTTTTTAGATTTATTTACCTTAAAACTATAATATTTTAGTGGTTATATAATGTATTCAAAACACGTCATTACATAACTGTTTCCTATACTTACCAATCTTTTAGCAACATCTGAAATAAAAATTTATATATTATGAACTAAAGCAGTTTGACTTTAAACGTATGCAAGTGAAACAAGCCAAATTATTTTGTGGGACTGTGGTTTGTGTAACATTTTAATAGTGATTCTTGAAATTGTGTCTATTACTGGGAATGTGCAATATATTTTTAAACAATGGCTTACGTAGTTTGGAGGGTTGTGATGAAGAAGTATTCCAAGATTCGATTGGGATTGACCGGGAACGGATCACAGGTAAATTTAAATTTATATAACACTAGTTGAAGCCTGGCGCATCCGCCACGACATGCGACATCAGGAAAAAAAATACTTTTTATTTTTTTTTAATTAAGTGAAAAACAAAAAATCCGACGACGAGAGTTTTTAGAAGAGCCAATTAGCTATCTTTTAGTAAAAAAAAGCAACTTTCTAGAGCAAGTCGTTACTTCAGTAGAGACGACACAGATAAACATTAGCATTTTTTATATTTATTATAATATATGTAGATTATTTTGTTTGGAACTGTCAGACTGTGTTAAAGTGTCCAAAAGTCTCACAATGATTAGGGTTTCCATACAAAAATTACCACCATAAAATACTAAGTCACCACTATACACCAAAACACTTTACTTAACCGGACGCGCATTCCGCTAAACATATTAGCATAATCAGCAGATGATTAAAACTCATTGTATCGATTAAAATATTCGACAAGAATATACTTGTTTTACGGATATATTTTTCGGACATTTTTTCAAATTCCGACTGGACTTAATGCTCGTTAATCCCTACATTTAGAGGGTGTTTCGTCTCTTCAATACACGGCTCATCGCATTTACAAAGATTCACAAGGTACCTGCAGTGCGATTCTGTAATAGTTATTTACAGTACAAGTGTGTTTATGAACATGATTATAACAACGAGTGTGAACGATTAGTAGTTGTAATCATGTTTAAACGGACGTGTCATCTACAACCGAAAAATAAGAAAATGCTGTTTTAATTTTCGTTTATTAGTCGCCCACCTTTAACACCTTTAACTATGACATTTGTTACATTTTTTTCTGAAAAGTCAGTTTGCTCTGCGCGAGCACTTTTTGCCCAGAAAAATCATTTTAAAAATTACAATGAGCGATTCCGAAAGTCTCCCTTCAGATTCAGAAGTTGCCGCAGTACGTGCCACGGAAACATTATTGCCGGAAAAGTTAATATATTTAGATGTTCGTAGTTGGTTTTCATTATTATAAAAAAACTAGTTGTGTTATAGATTCATAACACCACTAGTTGTGTTATGAATCTGATAACGTAACTGAAATACTAAAAAAATAGTGATGTAATAACGTTATAACTAAACGGTTGTAGATAAACATATATTTTCTTTCTAGTGACTCATCAATCGTATAAAAATAGCATAGACTAGGCAAGAAATTTATTGCTATGGAGCTTACAGCATCCCACTGCTGGTAGATGCAGTCTTTCCCTTGTTTTGTAAATAATATAAAAAAATAAAATTAATTCCTTGTAAGTAATAATTATATATCGAGAAACAATGGTTACACTCGTTGAATTTGACACTTTATGTCAGTTTAATAACACTTTTTTTCAAACGTCGCAAAAGTATTAATTTTTGCGAGGTGATTGACAATATAAAAAAGTGATTTTAACCAGTGCCTTCTATTAAAAGATCAGCCTACGGGCGGACTTTTGTTTACTTCATCAGCTGTACATACTTAGATATTGGGTTAGATTCCGTTTCATATTTTGTCGGTTGATTTTTGGTTTTAACTCTTTGATTTTTGGTATTATTTATTATTGTAGTGCAAAAAACTAATTATTTTGACTTAAGAGGTATTACTTTTAAATAGCATGGTCTATTCGGTGTAAAAATGGCTTTCTGTGCCTCCCCGCCTGTAATGTAAAACATACAGCCTTGCCACAAAAAGTATCATTTTTACTCCTAATGGCGTGCTCAGACGACTCGTGTATTTGGCAAACATTTGCTATTGGTATACGGGGTCCGGCAATAGTGCGTCGGTCATCTATACAGAATTTCTAAATTATTTATTATAGGGGTTTAGACTCACTATCGCCGAACCCGGTATGCCAATAAAAAATGTTTTCCAAATAGACGAGTGGTCTGAGCGCGCCATAATAATACAATATACTATTTCGTACATTGTGCATAGTGCTTTACTTTTATGCCCAGGCGTTAAAATGACTCTTCATATTGTCATTCAAGTCGCAAATATTAATAATTTTGGGACATTGGAGAAAAAAGATATCTTATTCAGTGGCTTTATTTCCAAATTTTGAATTTGAAACAATAATTAGGTACATAAATATTCTCAAAATTGTTGTGGTAAATTAAATAAAAGTTTATTTGATAGTAAAACGTTCTCAAATAAGAGATTGTCTCAATCAAGCCAACTGGTAGTAATTGCATTTCACTTGTTTGCATGGTCGTATAAACGATATAAATACATTGTGTATTGATTACATAAATCAAAACCATTGAGCACAGATGCCATTAGGGATATTTAATAACATGGTCATATTTATGGTGAAGGTACATACCTACATATTAACCAGTAGCTGGTGGAACGATACTAAAGATTTTATTTTTATTTTATCTACTTTATTTCGATCGTATGGTAAAGCGGTGGTGGCGGCTAAAAAATTACTTATATTTTACTAGTTTTGAAGATTCATGTCACAACAAAAAATGGCAAAGTGGTTCATTACTGTCGAGAGGCAGTATAATGAACCATTCGGTATGAAATATACTATTGCCTGTGTACTGTTTTATGTTTAACGCATAGTTTCAATTATGAGGAAATATAAAAACACAAGAAATACGATTTATGGTGTTGCTTTAACTTGCTAGGCAATAATTCAAATGTAGAAATAGATTTAATTCTAGCTTCTTCGATTTTCACAGTGGTCAAATCTCGGATTTAGACTTTCTCAAAGTTTTTTTCGTACATGTTTTTTTTCTGGTTTATTTATTACTATTCCCCAAAATACCCGTTCTAAATAATTTCCCTCATCAGAAAACTTAAGATCTTTGTCTAATTTTAATTAATGTCTTTCATGAGAAAAAATGCCACTCTTACACATTAGGCAGTCCGTGAAAAGTAACAGAAATTAACATAATTTTGCTGTTAGTTTAAAAGGAAATTGTTCCATTGTTTCTAACGAGGAGAAACAAAAACAATCAAATGTGGAGTTGCGCAACCTTTTCACAAATTAAATGGTGAAAATTTTAAACAAAATGCAATTAAATCTATTTGGATATAATATAATACAATCTAATGTTAATTAATTAACAATTTGTTAGATAAAACTAATCGGTTTTCTAAGGTTTGAAAATAAATGGTTTTTATGAAGGCAAAACATACCACTCTAATTCTAGTCTTGGGACCTACACCAAATTTTAGTGACTTAACTTTCATTAGAAATAATTCATATACTATAAGGTATAATTTTTTATTTTAGTTTTCTTGGGTATTAGGTTCTGGTTTCTTCTTTTCTCTAAACTAAGTCATAGGACAAATAAGGAGAAAAGCTACTTTTTTCTGATCTTTAATCCTCAACCAACAAAGTTTCGGCCAAAAGCCAAAAATCAGTGATTTTTTTCCGAAAAATTGAAAAATTGCTCTAGTTTCTACAAAAGCAAACTTTGATCAGAAAAATACTTTTTTCCTTATTTTTAGCGTAGGAGAAACAAAAATTTAACATGTTACACCCAAAAATCGTGTTGACCGATATAATGATTGTTAGATATATTGGCAATATAACTAGTCAAAGTTTGTCCATTTGGCCACTAAATACTAGAATTCTTGCTTTATCCACAACGAAGTTACGGGGCAGTCAAAATTGCCATGAGTTGCTTCGAGATAAGGATGGGATGGTTGTTCTTGACTTGGAGAGATAATGAAGACTATTTTAACATCGGTATCCTACCAGAACTTAAAGAGGCTCATGCAGAAAGAGCAAAACCAAGAGAAATGTAAAAAGATGAGTGGTAGATATAGTCGAAGTAGGGTTCCCAACCGTCCCGGTTTGGCCGGGATTAACCAGGAATCAGGAAGTTTGTCCCGGCGAAAGTTTTGTCTTGACCGGGACCTAAAAATCCCTAAAATCTTTAACTTAACAGTATTTTTACGATATTCAGAAATTTTCGTGAATAGGGCAACAGACAACTCTAAACGCGGAAATCGATTGAGTATATCTCAAGTAAAACCAGAAATACAAGTAACACTAAATTTAATTTAAAGTGTGGGGACTTTGGCTCTAGTTAAATCAGATCAAAAACTGCTTCAGGCTGCACGATCTCAACAAACATTGCTGGAACTTATTTTCAAGTTAATTAATTAATTATAGGAAATAAAAAAATTGAATTTTTACAACATTCTGCCTAGATAAGGATAATAAAAATGGTGTAATAATCTTTAGAAAATTTCGGATTTTTCTTGTTTGAAAAATGTTACCCTATCTCATAAAATATAGTAGTTGGGGAAGGTTGAATTTGTTTTTATTTAAATGTTAATACCTCCGGCCTGGTTAATCAGAATCCATTGAACGAGGACTCATTTAAAAGAGAATTTCTAATTCTATATTATACCATATAAATAACAATAATTAGCATTTAACAGTAGACGCTAAAGGGCTCTGTTGAGTGAAAATTCAATTATTTGCTACAGCAGTTGCGCCCTGCGGACTCTAGCGCTCTAGCGGCCATTCTACAAACTTGAAAATTATTTCCAGCATTTTGTCATGGCCTCTTTAGTTATAAATATTTTTTTCCGCACACTCTATGGCGCAGGCTCTATTCTTTCCGAGATACATCCATAGCTATTCTTAGTGAAACACCCGGTACAATTATTAATGCATACCTTCGGTAAATCGTAGAAAACAATTGACATTAATAAATATTACAGTCGGTCGGTTTCGTTATTTAGAATGTGAGTATAAACTACCGTATTAAACTCAGCCGGGATGAAATTCCTTGAAAAAGGCCCGCTGCCTCCCGGACTTTAGGTAAATAACTCATAAATACAGAAGACTCTTTCGTATCATATGTTTTCATAGCAAAATAGGATATGTTTATCTTGTAATTTAATATGAGGTATAATTAATATTATTATTTACATGCGATTTAGTTGAGAAAGTGGTGTTAAAAAAATTCTTAAGATGTTTGATATCGATTTAAATTTGTGGTCATGGTCAGGAAAAAGAAGGTGCTTGTTTTGATATATTTATTTCTTGCAATCTAGAAACATTATACTAAAGAGACTAACCTAAGTAATAGAAATCTAAGAAAGTAAAGACGGGTTAGTTACACCATTTACAAGAAAGGCTGGACCCATGTTAATGATCTCTATTGGATTTGTTTCCGCCCAGAATAGCAGAATTAACTATTAAAATAACGGAAGAAATTATACCGGCGTGAAGATAGCCACGGTTTCAGAAAAATTCCAACCATAGTAAACATATGGCAACGACGCTTTTCGTCCGATTTCAGCCACATCCACGGTTTTCGGTGTCGAAACGCCTCAATTAAAATATATCTACAGCAACACTTTTCTGTTGTTACAAATATTATTAAAGATTTAGAAGAATTATATAATATATTAATAGAAATGGTCGAGTTTATATTTATATATAATGAACAATTATTTATGAGAGATTTAACTTTAAAAATCCTCTTAAAAATTTAAATTCTATCTAGTTCTTAGCAAAATTCGATACTAATTTATTAAAGGTTGTGCCACAGCGAGACCCTTTGGAAAATGTGTATAGGCGACTAGGGTACACTACCCTATACTCAAAACCATTTGCCGGTCTTTAGGGAAAGGGCCAGATTCAAAAAAACGATATTTTACATAAAATTAGACAGAAAAAAAATCGCCACCAATTTGTTAAGGGTTGTGCTACAACGAGGTCATCTGAAAGCGATGTACAGATGACAAGGGTACACTACCCCGTATTCAAAATCATTTGCCGGTCCGTAGGAAAAGGGCCAACTACAAAAAACCGCTGATTCTCCTAAAAATTAACAGAAAACAAATTGTAGCTCATTTATTAAGGGTTGTGCCGCAACGAGACCACCTGGAAACGATGTACAGATGACAAGGGTACACCACCCCATATTCAAAACCATTTGCCGGTCCGTAGGGAAAGGGCCAGAATCAAAAAACTGTCATTTTACCTAAAATTAGACAGAAAAAAAAATCGCCGCCAATTTGTTAAGGGTTGTGCCGCAACGAGACCATCTGGAAACGATGTACAGATGACAAGAGTACACTACCCCGTATTCAAAATCATTTGCCGGTCCGTAGGAAATGGGCCAAGTTCAAAAAACCGCTGTTTCTCTTGAAAATTAACAGAAAAAAAATTGTAGCTCATTTATTAAGGGTTGTACCGCAACTAGACCACCTGGAAACGATGTACAGATGACAAGGGTATACCACCCCCTATTCAAACTCATTTGCCGGTCCGTAGGAAAAGGGCCAAGTTCAAGAAACCGCTGTTTCTCTTGAAAATTAACAGAAAAAAAATTGTAGCTCATTTATTAAGGGTTGTGCCGCAACGAGACCACCTGGAAACGATGTACAGATGACAAGGGTATACCACCTTATACACATACACATTATTTTCCTTGGATATTAGGGCGGATTCTGACGACTCGTGTACTTGGCAAGTACGCCAATATTTGCGTACTTGGCAAGTATGCTATCCTTATAAACAACATTTTTTGTAACAAGCTTGGCGCTCACGCGGCGCGACGAATGACAAATAATTACACAAGGAAACCGCTCACACAACATGGCAAGTATATCCCAATAACTAATGTTTGTACAAGTACACGAGTCGTCAGAATCCGGTTTTAAGTATTATAAACATTTTTATTTACAATTTTTTGTTCTATCAAATATTAAATTCGATTTATGCGAACTATGACGACTCATGTACTTGGTAAGTATTTTATTGGCATACAGAGTCCGGTAACAATGCGGCGTAGCTCCTATAATAAATAACTTAGAAATTCTGTATAGATGGCCGACGCACCATGTATACCCTTACTATACCAATTACAAATGGTTGTCAAGTACACGAGTCGTGAGAATCCGCCTTAATATTATGTACTTTTGCTGGTTTTCTGCTTCTAAGCAAACCTAGTAAATGAATGGCGATTTTTAAATTTTTATTTTACAGAAAATGGTGGTTTTTTGAATTTGACCCTTTCCTTACGGACCGGCACATGGTTTTGAGTATAGAATAGTGTACCATACTCGCCTACATGCTATTTCCACTTGATCTGGTGATGGCACAACCCTTAATAAATGAGATACAATTTTTTTTCTGTTAATTTTTAGGAGAAACATGGGTTTTTTGAACTTGGCTCTTTTTCTACGAACGGGCAAATAATTTTGAATACGGGGTAGTATACCCTGCCACTTGTACATAATTTCCAGAGCGTCTCGTTCTGGCACAACCCTTAATAAATTAATGGCGATTTTTTTCTGTCTAATCTTAGGTGAACTAACGGTTTTTTGAATCTGGCCCTTTCCCTACGGACCGGCAAATGGTTTTGAGTATGGGGTAGTGTACCCTACTCGTCTACATGTCATTTACACTTGGTCTGGTGATGGCACAACCCTTAATAAAAGAGCTACAATTTTTTTTCTGTTAATTTTTACGAGAAACAGTGGTTTTTTGTACCTGGCCCTTTTCCTACGGACCGACAAATGGTTTTGAATACGGGGTGGTGTACCCTTGTCATCTATACATTGTTTCCAGGTGGTCTCGTTGCGGCACAACCCTTAATAAATGAGCTACAAATTTTTTTCTGTTAATTTTCAAGAGAAACAGCGGTTTTTTGAACTTGGCCCTTTCCCTACGGACCGGCAAATGATTTTGAATACGGGGTGGTGTACCCTGGTCATCTGTACATCGTTTCCAGGTGGTCTCGTTGCGGCATAACCCTTAATAAATGAGCTACAAATTTTTTTCTGTTAATTTTCAAGAAAAACAGCGGTTTTTTGAACTTGGCCCTTTTCCTACGGACCGGCAAATGATTTTGAATACGGGGTGGTGTACCCTTGTCATCTATACATTGTTTCCAGGTGGTCTCGTTGCGGCACAACCCTTAATAAATGAGCTACAAATTTTTTTCTGTTAATTTTCAAGAAAAACAGCGGTTTTTTGAACTTGGCCCTTTTCCTACGGACCGGCAAATGATTTTGAATACGGGGTGGTGTACCCTTGTCATCTGTACATCGTTTCCAGGTGGTCTCGTTGCGGCACAACCCTTAATAAATAAGCTACAAATTTTTTTCTGTTATTTTTCAAGAAAAACAGCGGTTTTTTGAACTTGGCCCTTTTCCTACGGACCGGCAAATGATTTTGAATACGGGGTGGTGTACCCTTGTCATCTGTACATCGTTTCCAGGTGGTCTTGTTGCGGCACAACCCTTAATAAATAAGCTACAAATTGTTTTCTGTTAATTTTCAAGAGAAACGGCGGTTTTTTGAACTTGGCCCTTTCCCTACGGACCGGCAAATGATTTTGAATACGGGGTGGTGTACCCTGGTCATCTGTACATCATTTCCAGGTGGTCTCGTTGCGGCACAACCCTTAATAAATGAGCTACAAATTGTTTTCTGTTAATTTTCAAGAGAAACAGCGGTTTTTTTGAACTTGGCCCTTTTCCCTACGGACCGGCAAATGATTTTGAATACGGGGTGGTGTACCCCTGTCATCTATACATTGTTTCCAGGTGGTCTCGTTTGCGGCACAACCCTTAATAAATGAGCTACAAATTTTTTTTTCTGTTAATTTTCAAGAAAAACAGCGGTTTTTGAACTTGGCCCTTTTCCTACGGACCGGCAAATGATTTTTGAATACGGGGTGGTGTACCCTTGTCATCTGTACATCGTTTCCAGGTGGTCTCGTTGCGGCACAACCCTTAATAAATAAGCTACAAATTTTTTTTCTGTTATTTTTCAAGAAAAACAGCGGTTTTTTGAACTTGGCCCTTTTCCTACGGACCGGCAAATGATTTTGAATACGGGGTGGTGTACCCTTGTCATCTGTACATCGTTTCCAGGTGGTCTCGTTGCGGCACAACCCTTAATAAATAAGCTACAAATTGTTTTCTGTTAATTTTCAAGAGAAACGGCGGTTTTTTGAACTTGGCCCTTTCCCTACGGACCGGCAAATGATTTTGAATACGGGGTGGTGTACCCTGGTCATCTGTACATCATTTCCAGGTGGTCTCGTTGCGGCACAACCCTTAATAAATGAGCTACAAATTGTTTTCTGTTAATTTTCAAGAGAAACAGCGGTTTTTTGAACTTGGCCCTTTCCCTACGGACCGGCAAATGATTTTGAATACGGGGTGGTGTACCCCTGTCATCTATACATTGTTTCCAGGTGGTCTCGTTGCGGCACAACCCTTAATAAATGAGCTACAAATTTTTTTCTGTTAATTTTCTAGAGAAACAGCGGTTTTTTGAACTTGGCCCTTTTCCTACGGACCGGCAAATGATTTTGAATACGGGATGGTGTACCCTTGTCATCTGTACATCGTTTCCAGGTGGTTTTGTTGCGGCACAACCCTTAATAAATGAGCTACAAATTGTTTTCTGTTAATTTTCAAGGGAAACAGCGGTTTTTTGAACTTGGCCCTTTCCCTACGGACCGGCAAATGATTTTGAATACGGGGTGGTGTACCCCTGTCATCTATACATTGTTTCCAGGTGGTCTCGTTGCGGCACAACCCTTAATAAATGAGCTACAATTTTTTTTCTGTTAATTTTCAAGAAAAACAGCGATTTTTTGAACTTGGCCCTTTTCCTACGGACCGGCAAATGATTTTGAATACGGGGTGGTGTACCCTGGTCATCTGTACATCGTTTCCAGGTGGTCTCGTTGCGGCATAACCCTTAATAAATGAGCTACAAATTGTTTTCTGTTAATTTTCAAGAGAAACAGCGGTTTTTTGAACTTGGCCCTTTCCCTACGGACCGGCAAATGATTTTGAATACGGGGTGGTGTACCCCTGTCATCTATACATTGTTTCCAGGTGGTCTGGTTGCGGCACAACTCTTAATAAATGAGCTACAATTTTTTTTCTGTTAATTTTCAAGAGAAACAGCGGTTTTTTGAACTTGGCCCTTTTCCTACGGACCGGCAAATGATTTTGAATACGGGGTGGTGTACCCTGGCCATCTGTACATCGTTTCCAGGTGGTCTCGTTGCGGCACAACCCTTAATAAATGAGCTACAAATTGTTTTCTGTTAATTTTCAAGAGAAACAGCGGTTTTTTGAACTTGGCCCTTTCCCTACGGACCGGCAAATTATTTTGAATACGGAGTGGTGTACCCCTGTCATCTGTACATCGTTTCCAGGTGGTCTCGTTGCGGCACAACCCTTAATAAATAAGCAACCATTTTTTTTTCTGTTAATTTTTAGGAGAATCAGCGGTTTTTTGTACTTGGCCCTTTTCCTACGGACCGGCAAATGATTTTGAATACGGGGTGGTGTACCCTTGTCATCTGTACATCGTTTCCAGATGGCCTCGTTGTGGCACAACCCTTAGCAAATTGGTGGCGATTTTTTTTCTGTCTAATTTTATGTAAAATATCGGTTTTTTGAATCTGGCCCTTTCCCTAAAGACCGGCAAATGGTTTTGAGTATAGGTTAGTGTACCCTAGTCGCCTATACATCTTTTCCAAAGGGTCTCGCTGTGGCACAACCTTTAATAAATTAGTATCGAATTTTGCTAGGAACTAGATAGAAATTAAATTTTTAAGAGGATTTTTAAAGTTAAATCTATATCTCTCATAAATAATTGTTCATTATATATAGATATAAACTCGACCATTTCTATTAACTTAATATATAATTCTTCTAAATCTTTAATAATATTTGTAACAACAGAAAAGTGTGGCTGTAGATATATTTTAATTGAGGCGTTTCGACACGGAGAACCGTGGATGTGGCTGAAATCGGACGAAAAGCGTCGTTGCCATATGTTTACTATGGTTGGGATTTTTCTGAAACCGTGGATGGAAAACCGTGGCTATCTTCACGCCGGTAGAAATTATGTAGAAAATGTTTTTCTTTAAAAATGAGGTTTTAAACTACGCCAACTTCCGCAATTGACAGCTCTCATGGAGGCTTTAGCATTGTAACAATTAATGTCCACTGCAAATCAGTGACATACTGGACATTATTTTTATTTTATTTTACTCATTACAAATACCTATTGAGGTAGCTACATGTAAAGGCTTAAAGAAAACAAATACAATTACGATTACTTAAAACTAGACATGTACTACAAAAGTACATAAAAATAATAGTAAGTAAGTATATATAACAATAAATAAAGTTAATAAGTATAAAGTACATAACATTTAATTTATAAAATGTGCAATAAAAAACAATGAAGCCTATTACACCAGATTTGTCTCTTGATGCACCAACAAGATGCGCCTAAGTTCGCCAAACTTAATGCTAAACATATCAGGAATTGTGTTCCCAGACAACATATCATTACAAATGGTGAGCATAAACGTGAATGGCGAGGGGCTTCCACCATCAATATAAAAAAGATTAAACTCACTCACTCTCAACCTAATCTTTGGTACCCTAAACTTGATGCTATTAATCAGACCACAGTCAGCATATTTTAAATTATTAAGAATGTTATATACAAAGATGACAGCCTGTGTCCTTCTCCTAGAGGCCAGCGAAGTTAACTGAAATGTTTCCAACATTGATCTGTAAGAGACCATTGTTGGATACATGTTGTTTCTTTTAATGTAAATATAACGAAGGAAACGTTTTTGAACCTTCTCAATCTGGTTACTGTGGGTGAAACAATTGGGAGACCAGATATTTCACGCATATTCAAGATGCGGTCTTACAAGAGAGGTATAAAGTCTTGTAGTTGATCGAAATCTTTACTATTACGCATAACAAAACTAAGAATCCTATAAGCCTTGGTAATAAGGTAGTTATAATGATTGTTAAATTTAAAATTGTCCTGAAAAATCAGTCCTAGGTCTTTAACTTCCTTACACCTCACAACCTTACCATTTCCAATGTAGTAGTCTTCAATGACTGTATTGATCCTCCGGGAAAAAGAAACAACAAAACACTTTTTAGTATTAACAAGCATCTTGTTCTCCTTAAACCAGTCCAGAGCCAAGTTCAAATTAGTTTGGAGCGCCCTAGTATCATCAATATTATTAATTGGTTTAAATAATTTAAAATCATCCGCAAACAACAGCCCTAAAGACACCCTCAGACTCTCAGGCAAATCATAAATAAAGATTAAAAACAAAAGAGGGCCCAATCTACTGCCCTGGGGTACCCCGGAGGTGGCAACATATTGATTGGAATAAACATTACCTATCTTAACTCTTTGAACTCTCGAAGTTAAGTATGAAGTTAAAAACCACAGCGACTCACCTGATAACCCGAGATGCCAGTTTTTTAATCATAACACAAAAACTTACCTTATCATACGCATTTGCACAGTCTGTATATATGACATCAAGTTGCTGATTGTTTGATATTGCCTTCGATACATGTTTAGAGAACACACATAGGTTTGTAACTGCTGACCTTCCCGGCAGGAAACCATGTTGATATTTTGAAATTCTGTCAGATATAAATGAGTATAATATGTAGTTATATATAATTCTCTCAAATATTTTAGCCAGACATTCTCCCTCTTTCCCTTTTTAAATATTGGTGTTACAGTGGCTTCTTTAAGCTTGTCAGGAAAATATCCCTGTTTTAGAGCTAAATTAGAAATATGTTTAAGGGGGGCGACCAGAAAACTAGCACATCCCTTATAAGGAGTTATATTATCAGGACCAGTTGTTTTTTTAGGCTTTAAGGTCTTTATGCTAGGCAGAATCATTGGATACCCGAGGGAAACGAAAGCCGCTCTCATAACGACGAAATTGTTGTACAGGGTATTTGGTTCAAATACAGACCGAAAATATTGCGCAAACGCATCAACAATACTCTGTTCATCTCTCAAGTCCATATTTGAGTTCATCCTCCTTGGCACACCCCCACAATGTGATCTGTTGCGCACGAATGACCAGAAGGTACTGGGATCGTTATTGATATTATTATTAATTGTTTTTTTATAATTAGCATAATTTAATCCTGTCAGTTTTTTAATATCATACCTCAACGATCTAAATTCATTAATATCTACCAAACTTACTCTACCTCTAGCTTTTAGAGCATGTAGGTGGTTTTTCCTTCTAGTCATACGAACCAGGTCCGAGGTGAACCAAGGAGGATACTTTCTGATCCGAGAAGTGTCCCTTACCATGTATCGAGGCATCCAAGCATCTATACATGTGTTTATAAAAAGCATTGACACCTTCGTTTACATCCTGACAAGACAAATTATAGAATAGAAATTCAACGGAATAATAGTGGGAGCCTAACAGTGATGTAGCGAGGAAGTCGCGGGTCCGTGTTCAAAAATCTTTTGGGTTCCTGATATTTGTTCAGAAGCATATTTGCTTCCTGTCGCAATCCTGCATCGGAATAGTTAGAAAGCACATATTTCGTTAAAATTTAAGGCGTACATTTTCGTTAAAAGTTACTTTCAACTTCTTATAGCAGGAAAATCTTCTGTTAATTTGACTTTTAATTGACAACTCAGACCTTTGAAATCACATCTGAGAAATGGTAGTATTTTCTAAAAATATAAAAAAATCATATTTCGTACATTTATAATATTGCTTTAATAGGTTTAGCCTCCGAATTTATCCTCATAGACTTCTGTTTTCTTATTGGATGTTAATATGATATTTGTCAACGCTTTCTGTACATCCATGGACCTACCCAGATCTTAACCCTCAACTGGCGTGGTGAATTTTTGTAACGCTTATGGCGTGCTGGGGTCCCACGGACCACAATTTATTTTTTCAGTTAAAAATACACGAAGAGTTTTTATAAAAAGCGTGTTATTTTAACATTGTTTACAATATATTCAAACTTGTGAACAAATTGTTTCATTAATTTTCAACAAATTAATAAGAACGGACACAAAAATAAAGTAAAACGCATATTTTAGGAATTTTTGACAACAGAAATATAACTTGGCTAAGAAACCCATAGAAATTAAAAACATATATATTTTATGATTGCACCGTATTATTAAATGTACAAACAACTGAAATGTGAAGCTAAAGTAATAAACATAAATTATTATCAACAAAACTGCAAACCTTGAATGTACATAACTTTTTCAAATACAGTTCATGCTAATATAGGATCTGCATTTACCGCACATGGATCCTGCACATTTCATTCATGAGATTTTTGTTTTTTGTCATTTCTTCATTGACATATGGTTGCCATATACCACATCTCTTTCTTTTCTGGTATTGATTATTCAGTTTTCTCTCTTCTATAAGTAAGAGATTCAGAATCGGAGTTATGGTTACTCTTCGGAGAAAAATTAATGTCTCGATGATCTTCATCTCACTTAAGCCTCTTTAAGTTCATCAAATCACTCAATTAATGCTTCTTCAAAATTATCGTCTCAGTGAGGCACACTTTTTAGACTACTCGCCATCCTAATAATGAAACATTCTTGGCGTGGTGGTGCCACACAGACCCCAATGAAACTTTATCCCCCGCTGGTAGGAACAATACTTGATAAAATCAAGCGCGCCTTTAACAATTGCATATTGGTACTCTAACTTAAAGGTAAATGGCGCGGCGGGGCCTTATTCTGCAGAGGTTTATATAGCGCTTGGGGTCCGCTGGACCCCACCACGACAGTTGAGGGTTAAAGCTAACAGAGCAACGTATCGGGATGACCAACAAGTAAGGTTTAATCTTTTTAATGTTCTTAATCTAGACCTAGGTTTTGAACATTTCTTTTCAAGTATCCTCCATCTACTCTTAATCAAAATTTAAATAAATTTGTTCCGAAAATCAAAAAAGTCGCTGATTTCAGGGACACTTTGTACGGTGCCATTTGGAACCAAATTAGGATTCTGAGCAGCACGATTTTTTATGTGGTAAAAAGTGAAGAGTTGAATAAAATTAAGTTTTAATATACAATTAGTAATTTTGAACAGTTAGAACAACGAGAAAATTAACATAATTTTGGTTGTAGCAAATCTCTACTCTTTGGTTGTAATTTGTATTTTACAGTAAATAAATTGTTCAATCTAAATTTGTAGGGCTTGTAATTAGCCTCTCGTGGGCTCCCTACAGGCCCGGGCCCGTGTTCCATAGAACAGGTTTGTACACCGGTAGTCACGTCACTCGTGGGAAAATAGCATACTCAAATCTAGAAATGTATTAAAATAAATGGAAAATACTTGAATAGAAAGTAAATAATAATATAGAGAACATAATATATGACAATAAAACTGTCAAATCGATTGATCTTAAAACATTCCAGATACAACAAGATTAATACAATGAAAAATCTTCAAACACAGAATTAATTCATTGTCATGAGGTAAGAAGTTACATCGGTAGAAAGGTCATCTATACCGGGTGCGTCTCAAAAGTGCCTTTTTGTGGTGCGTCTTAAAAGTGACTTTTTTATTTCTTCTGATAAAGAAACGAGATTTGGTACGTTAGTATATAACATAAATTAGGATTGATTGTTGTTTTTGGTCACTTCCTGTTTCGCCGGAAATGCCTACAACTTTTGATTTTTAAATGAAACCCCCGGTATGTTTTTACAATATTCGACAGAAAACGACACTCTGAATAGAATGACATATCATATGTCAACATGCGGTTCATAATGACAATTTGACTCGAAATACCAAGTGTGTGGTACCAAATTATTCGTAAAAAATGCTTTTTCCAAATATGCTAATGAGACACACTTGTTCCATTTGAAAAAATTGAGATATAATTAAAAATACGATTTGGTCATCTTATAACGGGCCCGGATAAGACACGAAAATCATTAGACGCTCAAATCTATTTTTCCAAGGCTCCTTGATTAAAAATTAGTGTTTTTAACACATCCATGGCACTCTAGATTAAAATTTAAAATACATTTTTTTTAAAGCAAAAATGTTAAAAATTGACATATGATAAGTTATATTCTATTCATAGTGTCATTTTCTATCGAATAAAGTAAAAATATACCTGGGGTGCCATTTAAAAATCAAAAGTTGTAGTTATTTCGGGTGAAACAGGAAGTGACCAAACACAATTGAATACGTCAATCAATTCTAATTTATGTCATATACCAACATACCAAATCTCGTTTTTTTTTTCTAAGAAGAAAAAAAAGTTATAGGGGTGAGCCACTTTTGAGACGCCCGGCACCCGGTATAGTATACAAAATACAGTAAATTATAAGTAAAAAAAATTATATATAAATTAAAAAAATATATATTATAAAATACTATCAATATATGCTGTCAATTTGGGATTGTGTTAATAAACATTTGAATTTCGTAGTAAATATTTATTTAAGCCTACATACGCCAGAATTGGTTTCTCTTCGTAAGCACATCACCAATTTGTGTAACACTAGCAAATAAATATAAAAATATCCATCTATTTCCATATGAAAAGATTTTAAGGTTAAATCTATTATACCACATCTATTATTGTTAGCCACACTGAAGGCGTTAAAATTACCTCATAATTTCAAACAAATATATTCAAAATTATTTCACACTTACTTTTAAATCAATTTATAGAGGGTTTTTCATTCATATTATAGTATAGTATTTTAGGACCAAAAAGTGATTTCTGTTATCTATTTTAGGTACCTAAATCTAACAGTTTTTGGAAATATTTGTTTAATGAAATATCTAAAATATAAAGATCATCTAGTTAAAATAGAAACTCATTACTAAAATATTCAATATCTACCTATAGTATAAAATATTAACTACCATTATATATAAAATATTAAATACATATATGTATAAACTCACCTGTTATTTTTAACAGAAAAAAGATTGACTATTTATTTATTTTATGTATTATTTTTAACACGTTTGGCTGTAAGTGAATGTTCCTCCTACATTTAGTACATAAACAAGATTCAATAGATTTTTACCAAGAATTTCTTTTTTAATTAGATATGCGAGTACCGTTAAGTACTGTAAAATACTATAACTATATTTTTAATAAACGATGATGGTGAACTAGATTAAAGCCTTTCTAAGAAAAAAACTGTTTGACTTATTATCTACAATACGGTATTCCTATATGTAGAGTTTATTTAATAGCCTCCTTGTTGCTCCAAGTCTTTCACGCCTATTGGGAAGTTTATTATTGTAAAATATCAATTCCATAACTTCACTTTAAAAGTCAGTAGCTTTTAAACTAAAAAAATATATGTTTCAGGAACATGATTCCTAAAACGTGTAATTATATATTATTTTTAATTTTTTATTAGTAGTAAATTTGACAACCTACTTGCTTATGCTAAAAATGTCATTTAACATTATCTTTAGGGATGTAAAATGACGGTCATTTATTTTTGTCATTTACGGTCATTTATGGTCATTTGCCTTAAATCCGCTTAAATGTAAAAAAAATCGCTAGGCAAGTAAAGATAAAGATATGTTAACAAATACAAACAAACTTAAACAAAGATCAGTCTTAGTGGTTCTACGTTCACAGCCGTATATAACCAAATACAAAATAAAAAAAAATAATAAATTCTGATACCTAAATGAGCTTAAAGGCATAGCTTACGTTTACTTTTAAAATAAAATAATAACATTTCTAAAAATAATGAAAGAAAACAGCTTTATCACACTGAGTAACTAAACTTAGTAACTAAGGTCCATTTGTTTTAAAAGAAAATATGGAATAAAGTGATCTTCAAAAAGTGTTTTCTTTGGAAATAAAAGGCAAACTTTAGAATATTAAAGTTCTTCTGCGCTCTCATCACAATCATCAGCATCAAAGTCATCTAATGCTCCAAACAATGCCTCCTCCATTTCTTCCATTAAACTTATGCTTTCTTCAGTCGTAGAGCATTCATCATCATTTGATGCGATGGTTATCGTGGAAGTTGAGGTTGAAGGTTTAGGTAAGGTTAACGTTGTCATATCATCATTATTACCATCTAAAATTTATTTTTCCAGTATTAATTAATCTGGAGCCCTCTACTTGTTTGCCACTGACACTGGAAGTGACACATGAAAACAATTTATGATTATGATTTATATAAGTGAGCATTCCCGCTCTTTTCGTCGTAAGTCGATTTCTGGTTTTCGAATGAATATATCCGTAGGAACTGAAAGTTGTTTCGGTCGCTGCTGAACTATGTGGCATACCAATTACTGCTTCTGCCACAGGTCGAAGTGCCGTTTCAGTACATATACCCTTCCAGTACGTTAAGGGTGAAATGTTTGGATTTTTTTCACAGTCTTGAACGAATTGTAATGCCCAAAAACCCTCATTGCTTCTGTACTCATTGTGCGACATTTTCTAACACTTTGCCTTGATTGACATTGTCTAAGTAAAGGGGGAATGTAACAGCTGGGAATGAATGTAAAATAAATGACAAGAGTGTCATAAAAATAAATGACGTGACCATAAAAATAAATGACGTCACTTTCATTATGACCATGACGTGACAATGTCAGAAAAATTTGCTCACATCCCTAATTATCTTAGAGATAACCTAACCGTAACCGTAACGTATACAAAGACTTATGATTTTTGTGTATGTAGTTATTCTAAATTTGAATGTTTTGTAGTTGTAGTCTCATTTGTACCTAAAATAAATAAAAAATATATGTAAGAAGGAAATCGGCCAACGGTAATACAAGAAAAATTTTATTGACATTAATAGGCATAGATATTTAAATTGAATTTTGGCTGTCTTGACTTGACTTTAAGTATTTTTGAAACTTACTTGTTGTTGCAGCTTTGATAAGAATAGAAGCTGACTATAAAATACTGACAGTTTAATCCCCATAAACCATGAACGATATTTTTTTCCTCTGCAAGTCCTGAGTCCTACTGTAATTACAGTTTCCATAACTACAATACAGTTAAACAAAAACACTAAATCACCACAATACACCAAAACACTTTTACTTTTACACTGGACTATAAACTGCTTCATAATCATCTGCTGATGATGCTAACATGGTTAGCGAAACGCGCGTCCAGTGTAAAAGTAAAAGTGTTTTGGTGTATTGTGGTGATTTAGTGTTTTTATTTTACTGTGTAACACCAAAGGTTCCAACCCTCAACTGTAATCTACAATACAGTTTATAATCTATTTTTATAAATTATAAAAACCCATCAGGCAAAAGAAACAGAACGTCAGCTACTGATTTATGCCCTACTGGGTGACCATAAACCGTTTTATTACTTCGCCTTTCAAACGAATGGAGTATTTAATTTATTTATATATAGGTCTATAGTGTATTTAAAAACAATCCTACCGATTAAAAATGCAGACGGCGATTTACAAATACTGCTATTATTTAGTTTCTTTATTAAAATATCACCTACTTCAGCAAACAATGAATGGCGTGATTGTATGTATATATTTATTAAATAAAAGCAATTAAAATTACGGAGGCAGTCGGTTAATGTGAAGAAGCACTTGAACTTAAATGCTATAGTAATGAATTAACAGTGATCTAGATACATTTATCTATTTATTATTCTATTATGGAAGTTTATATTTATTCTTTTATTATTTAATTAAAATGTAACTGTAATAAATTTACGTATTTTATGAAACAGAAGATGTTATATTTTTACAGTATTATACAGGGTGTTTCAGAAATAAGTGCAAGTATTTTAAGGGGTGGTAGATCTGGTCAAAAGAAACATATTATTTCTTTACCATTTTTGGTACACTTACACTCTTTTTTATTAATAAACATCAAAATAATTGATATTTCTATTTGAATAATGAAAGTATTTTTACAGGCTTACCTTACATTTACTTTTTTTTAATTTTGTCAGACTGTTTTGAATAAAATCTCAAATGAATTAGATAACCTAAAAAATCAATCAGCTGATCTGTTTAAATATAGCTCAAACGTTGACTATTTACATATCCAATAGATAGGGCGTTGATTCTGAACTGTTGAAAAGCTGCAAAATTGTTCATTATTTATATATAGTTTCATTATTAAAGTTTACTACACTGTAAAAAAGGTATTTAAACACTATACTTAATAGTAATCTACAATAATTAAAAACTCTACAGTGAATAACATAAATTTAGGTAGTATTTTTTTGTAGAAAGTTAAAAACGTGAACTCTTAAACTTATAAACATACAGCATGTGGATAGAGTAGGAGGTGGCAACATGGCATTCTCTCGAAGCACTATAAAAAAGTTTCCCGAAACTGAACAAGCGGCACTCAAAAGTTTTTCAATATTTTCCGGAAAGTGTCAAGAAAAATATAAAATTTTCAACATTTTATTTTCGCAAAAAATCTTACGGCCGTTTTTCTGGTGTCGAGGTATACTACCAGTTAAAATACTTGCATTTATTTCTGTGACACCCTGTATAAATAATATTAGAATCCTTCCTTATTTTTTTATCGACTTGACTGTCATTTGTGAACAAACCTTAAAAATTTTAAGACAAAACACATCAAATAATATAATTTTTATTGTTGTCGATCCAATTTATTTAATTTTAAATTTATTAAAATTTTAAGACAAAACACATCAAATAATATAATTTTTATTGTTGTCGATCCAAAAAAAAGAACACATTACATCAAATAATGCCTATTACACTTTGATATGCAATTGCTGTACAAGTTGTTGCTCTTCAATACTTATTATGTATGTATTCAAAATATGAAACTATGTAAACGTAATTTTCATTTTCATTATTAATTTTTTACATTCATATTAAGCAGTCTAGTTTACAAATTTGGTGGGTGCGGTAGGTAATATGATTTTCGACAAACGACAATGACCAGCTTCACAGATTTCAAATAAAAATATAACAAACAATAAGACGAATCAGATAATTCTTTTTCCGTAATTAACAAAATAAAAACACTAAATCACCACAATACACCAAAACACTTTTACTTTTACACTGGACGCACGTTTCGCTAACCATGTTAGCATCATCAGCAGATGATTATAAACTAAAGTACAATCTACAAGTTGAGCGTTTATATACTCGCTCAGTGGGCCCCGAGTGGGCGTGGCAAAATCTAGCCAACCGAGTCAGAGCCAACTGAGCGTAACAGTTAGATTTCCGCCACTAGAGTAGTAGGAACAAAGAACTTGAAGGAATTGGACCGTTGACTCTGTTCATACTATCTTTACATTTATTAATTCTGATGCTTTCATATGCATCTAATTGTCTGTAATTTGAGACTTGTTTAATTAATTTTAAATTATTAAGATCTATACAATGATCATTATCTGATTCGTCGATATCCGTAATTACTAAATTAAATATTTAGATGAGTTTTTATGGGGAGCTTAAGCGTGTCTAGCTATTTAAAGGTAACTATTTGAACAATGAGCGAATTCTAGAAAAGTAGATTTATTATGGGGAATTGCGTGTAGGCCTGTAGGCCATATACGGGCCCCATATTGTTCCTGGAATTGATAGATCGTTAGTTGGCACTCCCTGTCTGTAACATATTCATGCGATTGGAATCGAATTTGGATAATGACATTCCAATTATTAAAAAAGGATAATATTCTATGGCTATATCTTAATTTGTGTTGTTAAAAATCTCAATTCTTTCCAATTAAAAGATAGGTATTTTTATTTATATCTCAAAATTTAGCTTAGCAAAATTATTAAATGCTTAAGCTCGCAATTACTGGGATAAATTAGTGGTTTCAGTTACAATTTATACTTTTTAGTTTACGATCATTCACAATGTGTTAAAACAGAATTAAAATTAATAGAATATCCTAGCAACGACTTGCGGTAGTCATTTGTGTCCATAGAGAAAGCCTAATATTGAGCTTATAAAACAATAAAGTTTTGATTTCTAACCACAATTTCACTTGACGGATGATAATCAAGGGCTAAAATAACATTCCTCACAAATTTTGAGTATAATTAGAGGCAAAGTTAAAAGTTTGTTAACTTTTTCCACTAATTGAAGATTACTACCACTAATTTTGACGT
This sequence comes from Sitophilus oryzae, assembly GCF_002938485.1. Taxonomy (NCBI): domain Eukaryota; kingdom Metazoa; phylum Arthropoda; class Insecta; order Coleoptera; family Curculionidae; genus Sitophilus; species Sitophilus oryzae. Next base: position 1,864,175 of record NW_022147567.1, read on the forward strand.
TGTGAATGCTTACATTGATATTAGAGGAACCAACTTCTACGCTAATTGAAACCATTGATTTATTCCACTAATTTTGAGATTCTGAATGAAGCTTTGGCAAGAAAAAAATATAAAAACTGGCTGACTTGGCTAACTTGGTATGTGACAAACAGTAACAAAAGTATACCTATAACCAAATAATATTGGGTACTAAAATATTCTTTGCTATAACGTAAAGTTCATTTCTTAAATTTAATACAGTGCGTGATTATTAGACCTCACGAATATCGTTTCATATCGCAGAACAGTGTAGGCATAATAGTCAAAAAGAGCTCATTAATTCTATTAAGGTCTGAGTCTGAATTAACAGTTTATTTGATCTAAATCATATACAGAGAGACACTGATACAGAACCCACATTAGTCATATTTGTTATAGTTCTGAACTACGCTGTAACTATATTTCACAGCATTGATACATAAATAATTCTCATACATACATACATAATACACTCAGATGCAAAAAAAGACGCAACGGAAATTTTTGTCAAGTTTAAACTGTTGGAACCATGTCTGCTGAATATTTTGTTTCATGGCTCATGTCAACACATGCCTGGCATGTGTTGCACAACTTGCCACCAACAGTTTGCAATTTTTTCAACTATCATTACTTTATGATGTTATTAAGATCGGCAAAAAAAAAGCTTTTTCTAATTTCACTCAAAATGAGTTATTTGGGTCATAAATGACCTAAATACAAAATATTTTCATGGTGTCTGTCTCTCCGTCTGTCTGTCCGTCTGTAACACGATAACTCAAAAACCGCTAAACCCATTTTAACCAAATTTGGCACAAAGATACTGTGGCACCCGAGAATCTGGCCATTAGTTTTTGGTGGGGTTGGGGGGTTGCTAAGGGGGTATGGGAGGGGGTTAAAAATTTAAAAAAATCGTAACTCCAAAATTACAGTAGCAAGCGAAACGCCTTTTTTAATTTAAGATTAGGAATAATATTTGCAACAAAATTTGTAATAACATCAAAATCAAAGTCGCAGTTTTTGAGATAAAAAAAATATCAAGTATGGGCCTTGTTATACGTGCCTCCCGGCGCCAATTTTTTTATATTATTAGGTGGTTTTGGTGACTATTGTTATAATGCCATATCGACACTGATTAGAACTCTATATTAAAAATATATTTGCACTTATTTAAAACTCACCCTGTATATTTAGTTTCTTTACTCAGGGTTCCCCGAAAAGTATATCTTTCTAACTTGTTTTCTGGTTCATCTAAATATTTTTATTTTTGTTGGAGATATTCGCTTTTGAAGAAGATAAGGAGGTATAAAGTAAAAACTAAGGAGTAATAACAATATTGACAGTAAATGCATGCCTGTTTTGGCCCTCATTAAAACATGAAATAGTGTTTATTGTAATATCGCCATCATTGAAAAATCATTATTATTGTGACAGTTACTCTAGGACAGAGGTTCCCAATTTTCCTTTTCTCGTAGAGCACTTTTAAAATTTTACTGGTTTCGGTGGCCTCCTGCTACTAAATTCCTCCCATATTCAAAAAAAATTTCTCAAAATATGTGAAGATTAGACGTGGGACGGTGGGGGTCCGCCTGGATCCCTGAATCACTGCTCTAGGAGAGATTGTTTTAAATCCAGTTTTAAGTGGTATGCTGATAGAGATCAACTTCTGGACTTTCCAAACCATCTCTCCTAAAGTAACTGATACCAAACATAATATTATGACTTTTCAATTACAGTGACATCTCAAACAAAAATGGATGTATTGAGTGACTAATCAACAAAAAAAACTTTCGAGTAAAAGTCCACCTTAATTTTAAAATTCGTTTTAAATTCCTCACTTTGGTAAAAATTCCACAGGGCGTTTCAAGCTCTCATTAAAATAACACAAATTAATTTAACAAATTTGTTTTCCACCATATAATAAATAGATGTAGATTTTATTTTTTAATTTTAAAAGAGGTTAAGTAGTCAGATAATTTAGCCTCAATTTACTCAATAAATCATCAAAATCGATAAATTAGAACAAAATATATTATTGGACTTTATGCTTGAAAAATTTTAATTTTAAGTGTATGTGTTTGTATACTAATATTTTATTGCTACACCCTGTATCAGCCAATATTTATTAAGAAGAGCTTTGTCTTGCTGAACCTGTAAAAAATATAGCGTAGATACCGCTAGAGGTCGCCCATAGCAGGCCATTTACTTAATTGAGACGTGAGAATACATAACGGTTGTTTGCGATTTTTCATAATTTAATAATAAAATGGAAAACGGACCTATTGGTTAAACATCGCACCGTGTTATATGCGGGTATAATATAAAACAGAACTGAAAGTTGCGGAAGATACTAAGTAGATTCACCGCCGTTTTACTATTATTAAATTAAATCAGGTTTTAAGTAATAGGGCATTAATTTAAATTGGACATAATATGTATATATGTATGTATATGGCGTCACTAAATTATCGTAATGTATTTCTAATGGCGGATTGTTCTAAACGGTTTCAGTGAGCAAGTGCAAGACCGGGCCTTGGTCTTCTAGTCTAATAAGTAAATAGTAATAAGTAGTCATGAAGCAAGATTTTTGCACATTGTTATTAGAAGTATTGCATATTGTTATTAGATTTTTACTAGAGAATATAATATTGGAACATAGAAAATCTTCAAATAAATATAGTATTTTAAATAATTTATTGGAAATGAAACTGTAAAGAAAGAAACAATGCGATTTTGACGAAAACTTTTATTTTTTAATATACAGGGTGTCCCAATATTCCGTGACATTCCAGAACTACTGCGTATTTTTGGAATCAAAATAAGTCTAATGGACACAATTTATCTCTATACAAGGTGTTTCTTTTGTCCCTTAGACGACATCATACTTTAAAAAAATAAACAAATTTTTTCAGTTATTTTAAGAACCGTTACTCCGATTTGAATGAGATTTTGGTTGTCTATGTTTTGCTAAGTGCTTTAACATTTGACTTCTACAAAAATCAAGAAAAAGTACGGGGAAGGTGAAAACTACCCCCGGCCCTACAGGAATTTTAGTATAAATATTTTCCAAGCCTAACCGACGACCGTTTTTTTTTTCGTAAAATAGTTCTTCTAATATTTACTACTTTTCTTGTCTCTTGGGCAGGACCAGGTCAAAGGGATGCGTGGCTAGATAGAAGACTAGCGTTTCCTGGTCTCAACCTTGGGGCACATTGTATTTACCCCTTACTTCTATATGCGGGGCTCTGCAGAAGTAGACCGATTATCCCTAATGACTCTTGGGAACACTGTGAGATCTAGTATCAAAAATACTATCGGTGAAGCTGTGGGGATGCCCCCTAGCGACACTGGGAATATTACAAATGAAAGTTCCAAGGGACCAAATCCAAAAGAAACTACAAGACGGGCTGCTGACACTTGCTTGAGATCATCCTCCACAAGCGGCACACAAGCTACCACCTTCTCCAGCAAGGGTCGGGAGCCTACCTCTAGACCAAATAAGCGACACAAGCTACCGTTTCATCTACCCGGCCTGGGTCAACCAGGCGGACTAAACGATCCTCTGAGAGTAGGTCTTAGCGGAGTAGGCACGGAGATACCTCCACGACTGCTCCACGAAGGACTTGCTCCAGAGGAAGCAAAAGCTTTTATTCCGAAACGGAGAGAATAAAGAAACCAAGAAACAACCTGACTCATCTCCATCAAAGAACAAGAGAGGGAGCGAGAACCTCTCACCTCTTCTCCGGAAGGGAGAGGAAAAAGCCAGAATGGAAAGCCGTCCAACACCGAGAGGCAAGCAGGGACGTATAATGCCGTTACTGCTGGACAAGTGAAAATGGCGGTGCTGCCAAAGGATTTCCCAGAGGTTGCTCTGACCACCGACCAGCAAACGTCTCTAGAAGAGGCTATACTGGAAGAAGTAGTGGCGATCGGATCGCAACACAACGATCTACAAAATGTGGGTCAGCTGCGTTTTGCGGGGATACACTTTCGGGTGGGTATGATCTTTATAGATTGTGTATCTCAAGAATCGGCGAATTGGGTTGGTGGAAATCACACCTAAGCTTAAAAATGGACAGGGGCCAGAACTGGATGCAGTGAAGGGAGAAATCCCGAAAGGGGTGGCCATCACGGTCTTTCTGCCGAGGAGCAAGGGAAAAGACACCACCTACCTGAGCTTTATCCAGGGTCAGAACTTCAATGTAAGGACATCGAGTTGCCAAGTCATCAACTAGAGAGAGGAGGGTCATGGTCAGGTACTCACAATAGGAATTGGCCTCAAATCCAAGGAGGTAATAGAGAAAGAGGGACATATCCTCTATTATAGATACGGGACAACACCGGTATCAGGTCTAAGGAGAGACCAAGTTAAAGAGGTGGAGAAAATGGAGACAGATCCCTCCAGCCTCCACCTCACGGGTACCTCAGCCGGAGGCAAGCTCCTCGACTGTGAAGGGCACGGAGGGCCAAACTCCAACCGTGGAAGGGTGTGCACCCTCGGAGGAACAACTGTTGTCAGAGGAGGATGGGAAATACCCTGCTCTCTACAACAGGGGTATGATGGGTTATAGAAGAATGTGTGATGACTCAAGGAAGGGAGGCACAATAGATCTTTAAGGTCGCAGTGATTAACCCCCCCCCCCTCTCATTCATTCTACATTCTCTCATTGGCAGGAACCAGAAAATTTTATCAAGAATAGAAATCTCTGCGAAACCTGTATGAAAAATCAAAAAAACAATTTCATGTGTTCAATATTTTTGGACACCCTGTATGCCTATATCATATCATGCTAATAAAAGCATTTTACACGCTTTTAGAATCCCACGTGTTTTATCTACATGTGCGATCAGAAAAAAAAAGATAAGGCACTATTTTATCTTGTATGCTCGAACCCTAGTTTAGTTCATTAAAAGGGAGGTTTTATTAGTTTGCATAAAGCTATGGTTACAATAGGGTAGGGTCTATGTTTAAAGGTGTTTGACCTTTTTTATGAGCTTCTAAATGCTGTTCACGCTCCTTCTTTTGCCTCAAATATACTAAATTAAATATATTATTTGGAGTGGTAATTTGTGTTTTACTTGAAACAACCTGTATAAAGCTCTTCTTTTACTTAAGATTAAATAAAATAATAAAACATGATGCTTATTAAAAAAAATAGAAAATGTATTATTTATTAACCGAATGTCAACAGTTTATTATTGATATAGGCTTGGTGCATTTTAGTTGATTTAAAAAAATCCGACCGCAGCGCTCTATACGGCTGAAATATGAAATTTTCACTATGTATTTAGTAATAATAATCGTCTTTATTGAAGAAAAAAGACGATTATTATATATTACACATCATGCAATAAGGGTGGCGAAATTTAACAAAAAAGTTATTCTTACATTTCACGCCGTCCCGGTTACAGTTTATGTTGATCCCATTACAACAATATTGAAACCGTGGCGTTGTCATAATATTTAAATATTTTAGTTTTTTGCAGGTGCTCGGTGGCGTAGAGGTAGGTACAGGCCCTCGTCTACCAATCTCAAGGTAGTGGGTTCGAATCCTACACCCGGCGTTTCATCAAACGACTATTTTTATTAAATATAAAAATAGTTTGGGTACCTAGGTCGACTCATCCTTAAATGAGTACTTGGGGTTCACAATCCTGAGGTAATAATAGGCGGTTGAAGCGTAGTACTAGCCACATTACCTTCCTTGTATACCGAACGGCTCTAGCATGGCAAGCTGTACCTTGCTACTCCCAAGGCGTTAAACGCTATATACGGGAGCTATTATTATTATTATTAGTGTTTTGCTAGTGCATTTATTTAAACTATAAAACACTCAGGTACAAGCTTTGTGTGATGTAACATTGTTAATCTAAGGATGTAACGTTGTTTCGGGTGGCAAAATTTAAGTGAAAAAGAACTCGAACTGGGTGTCGCGTTGTGAAAAAATGTAAACGCGTAAAGGAGGGCGTAATTACATGGCTGTTGGGTGCAATAACATTCATTAACTCAACTTTCCCGGATATTCAACTCTCCCGAATCAACATTTTATAGCTATAAAATGTTGAGAAGCCATGAAGGTGTGAAGAAGCTATGAAGCTTCATAGCTTCTCACACCGATTTGATCAAAAGCAAAAATGGTTGAAGCAGTTTGACGAAACATGTGAGTAAACAAAGTGCCCATTACATAATAAAAAAAATAGACACATTATACTATGAGAGGATAAAATATAATTTGCAATATTAATGGTATATTCTTTTTTTTAATCAACTAGTGCAAGATATTTTTTATGAATATCTTTTAAAATTATAATTATGTACCTTCAAAATTTTTTGTTATAGCCGAAATAGCCCAAGCTATGACCCCACTAGCAAAACCGGCGTGTAAAACTATGCTCGCTACCGTAGTTGAACTCATTAAAAAGTTTTATTAGCTTCAGTAATAAATTATAATACAACAACGATACGTTAGACCTTCTGAAGATATCAAAATATTTACTTTTTTATTTGTTTTAGAATTTTTACAAATTATACCTAGAATTTTTTTTTTTTTTTTTTGTTTGGTTTTTCAAACCAAAAAAATCCTTTATGGGTATTTCGCCACTGCACTGCAAGAAAAATCTACAAAATAAAATAGTTATTTTTTGTGAACACTTCTGCGTTAAACCTAAATGGACACTGCTTGTCAGAAGTTATGTTTACAGTAATACAAATTTACCTAACAAAAAAAAAAAGCTTAACGTTTTGGGAAGATTATCTCTTTCCGTCGTCGAAACAAAAAAATACAAAGAACAAAGAAAAATACTATTTAAAATATTTAAATTCAACTGTTCGAGAACACTTTCCTTTTTTTGTAAAACAGATATGTCTACAAGAAACCGTTGACGTTCTGTTAAAATGACATTATATCAAGTTAAACTTCAAAATTAACAATTACTACCTGATAACAATTATTTAATAAGGTAAAACCAAAAAACCCAAACTTTCTGTATGATTATTTTTAAATTTTACGTATGTTATGTTTATTTATGTTATGTTCTTTAAAATCAAAGAAGCGATTGCCATACATTATTATTATTAGTATTATTTATTGCAGTGTAGTGGCGAAATACCCATAAAGGATTTTTTTGGAGAAATTATACCTACTTCTTAACAATTTTAGAATAATTATATAAACTTTTTTTCGTATACTCCCTATTTAAATTCGTGTATTTCTAAATACCGATTGTTAACGATATTCTCCGATGGTGGCAGCACCGGCGGAGAATGCACCAAGCATATACCCACTAAAAAGTAAAGTTTTCTTGAATAGTAGTATTTACTTCGATATTTCAAATAATTTTTGCTTCCGAGGACCAGGAGGTGAAGATTAACATTTCAGGATTACCTCCTAAAATGTTAATCTTTTTTGTCTTCGTTTTACTAGTTAGATTACTTGTTAAGTTTTACTGGTAAAAAAACACTAACAACCTGGTTTTTTTGGATTTAACGCAGTGGTGTTTACAAAACATATTTTTTTATTTTAGAATCAGATTTTTATGAAATTTTTTTTTAAGAGGGCATCAACGGTATATAATAATCTGCGAAAAACTTGTGTGTTTTTGAATCGTATTTACGCTTTTTAAACAGTTTTCCCTTTTTTCTATTTGTTTTTTTTTTTTACTGACGGCGTTAGGAGATTAGGCATTTTTTGTCGGTTAGGCAAATTTGTTTTACTAGTAAAAAGCCACTGACAGGCTGGTTTCAGTTTGGATTCAAGTAGTTTTTATCCTGTAGAATGAGAAATTTTTAGAAGAGATTCCAGTGGCAAAAAAATCATTTATCAAGAAATGAAACCACCACAAAAGTAGAGACATTATTTTAAAATATTTCTTGTCATCCACCGGGTATTATCATACTACCAACTGATAGTGTCTAAAAAATACGGGATTGTAATTTGGAGACCTTTGAAAACTGAGGAAATCCAGAGATAGATTAATATTACACGGTATACAGTGGGTTCAAGGGTACCAAATGCAAATAAAACGGCTAAAATGAAAATGAGCCTTGGCATATTGTTCACGTATGTAGAGACCGACACGTCACATATGCTTTTATGATTTTCTCAGTGGTCTCGACACAAACGAATACCTAATAAAAAAACAACAAGAAAAAAACATATTCATTCGTGTCCGGATTTATAGTCCATAAATTCTGAAACTGATGCAGCGGAATTTTTAATTAAAAAATTCAAAGAAAATATTAAATTAAGTTTGGCACGGAAGAAAAATACGGCTTTGTATTATTCGTATTATTTGTGGTCATGGGAGACCATCCTTCATAACATTAACTAGCACCACACAAATCGTCGTAACTAATATTTTTAAAAACTTAAAGCAGACCAAAACCTGTTCCAAACACCGGAATACCGTTTTAACACCGGTGTTCCGTGTTAAAAACTGTGGCCAAATATGGGCTATCTGGTGTTCCGGCGTTGGCACCGACACTGGTGTTCATTTCGATACCGGTGTTCATCTCGACACCGGCGTTGGTCTGGACACCGTTGTTCATCTCGACACCGGTTTTGACTACGACACCGGCTTTGATATCGACACCGGTGTTTGGTAAACGGGTTAAAGAAGAGAAATAATGTTAATAAATAAGTTCAAAATAAACTTCATACTAATAATGTCGTATCGGTGCTTATTTTTATCGTCTATTAAAGCGCACCAACTTTAACTTAAAGCTTTCAAATTTGAATATATTTTTTTGCCAGACTAATCATTAAAATAAAGTGGAAGCGTCAGATAAATAACTATAAAGTAAAAAATTGTTTAATCAAAAACAAACAGAAAACAAAACAAAACATAAAGAAACAAAAATTCGTAGCTGTAAAATAAACTAAAAAATATTATATTAAAAAAAATTAAAGAAAAACAAACAAACGGCACCATCGACAAGACCAACACCGACACCGGTGTTCATCACTATATCGGTGTTGAGGTAAACATCGGTGTTGAGATAAACACCGGTGTCGGTGTTGACACCGGTACACCGACTGAAACACCGGTGGTCATCAACACCGGTGTTCATATCTCAACACTGAACAGGTCTACACAATTCTTATACTATAAAAAGTTATGAAATCTCTTGTAAAACCAAGTCATTTTATTTTTTAGTCTCTTTTTAAACACCTGTTTAACAATTTTGTTATAAATTGCTAGTATCAATATTAGTCATCTTCATTTCTGTCATAATTATAATGACTTGGCAATTGCATAGCATCATCATAGCACCATAATTATAGAAGAATAATGTACAGTCTCGATTACTAAGTAAATCTAAACAGTGCCCTTAAAAATAAAGTTTTTTTTAATTAAAATGGAATTAATTTAATATTATAATTATGGTGATGTGCAATTGCAAAGTCATTATAATTGAGCGTCCGGATTGCACAACGACCTTAGCGCGTGGCCGCGGGCAGCCCAGTAGGCAAGCGAAACAGCGACGCGCCGATTTAACAAAATAAATAATTTTAAACCTGTCGTCATTTCGTTAATAATTATCGTAGCGTATTGATTTTTGCATAGAAATACTCATGAGTCTTTAGCGCTTCCGACAAGCCTAAATAACTGGATTATTTTTTATATTTTCGATTTGTTTACATTGCCCGAGCATATTATAACTTTGAGATAAAAATCTCTGTTATACATTTTAAAACTGACAGATATGAATACTATTATTTAATTAGTTATACATTTAGTTACAACATATTCAAAATTTAGGTCTATCGGTTTATGCCAACAGTAATAACGAATATAAATAAAAACATGGTCAGTACAACGCTCGCCGTTTTTAGCGCACGTTCAGCTTTGGTTTTAGTTTTAGCGCTATTTTTACAGAAAATAAATTCTGAACTTTGATCAAATGACAAGAACATTATCATTTTCAAAATATTGCGTTGTTTTAGCTTAAAAAAAACTTGAATTATGCGGCTTTTTTTGCGAGAGCTATACCGGCGCTGCGTTAATAAAGAGATGGCTATGTACGTCAATCGAAAGACAGTATTTGCGATAGTCTTTTGTTTACACGGAGTACAAAAAATTTTTGCCACAGCTTGTTTACTACCAGTAGTATTTGTGCGTTTTTTTTAAATTATTTATTATTAAATAGAGAGAAATGCGACCGAAAAGAAAGGTCAAAAGTTAGTAGAAATCCGGATAAATGGAAGTGCCATATTTCCAAAAAATCTCGTGACGAGGTAAAATTACAGTCTATTGTGGCTCTGATTGACGTACATAGCCATCTCTTTATTAACGCAGCTCCGGTAGCTCTCGCAAAAAAAAGCCGGATAATTCAAGTTTTTTTTTAAGCTAAATCAATGCAATATTTTGAAAAAAGAACTACATTATAACCAGGAGATATCGGCTATATGATAATGTTCTTGCCATTTGATCAAAGTTCAGAATTTATTTTCTGTAAAAATAGCGCTAAAACTAAAACCAAAGCTGAAGGTGCGCTAAAAACGGCGAGCATTCTACTGATCATTTTTTTATTTATACTCGTTATTACTGTTAGCATAAACCGATAGACCTAAATTTTGAATATGTTGTAACTAAATGTATAACTAATTAAATAACAGTATTCATATCTGTCAGTTTTAAAATTTATAACAGAGATTTTTATCTCAAACTTATAATATGCTCGGGCAATGTAAACAAATCGAAAATATAAAAAATAATCCAGTTATTTAGGCTTGTCGGAAGCGCTAAATACTCATGAGTATTTCTATGCAAAAATGAACACGCTACGATAATTATTAACGAAATGACGGCAGGTTTAAAATTATTTATTTTGTTAAATCGGCGCGTCGCTGTCTCGCTTGCCTACTGGGCTGCCCGCAGCCACGCGCTAAGGTCGTTGTGCAATCCGGACGCTCAATTGTTACCGAAATGAAGATGACTAATATTGATACTAACAATTATTTATAACAAAATTTTTGAATAGGTGCTTAAAGAGTGACTAAATAAAATAAACTGACTTTTAGTTTTACATGAGATACAACTTTTTATAGTGGAATAATTGTGTGGCGAGACTTGGCTTTTTTACACTCTATGTTTTTGATGGGATCTCATTTATTTTTGTAGGTTATCCTCCTATTTTATTCTCGGGTAATGTATCATTCAAAATAATATTAAAGAACTTAATATTATTTTGAATGATATAAAATGAATAGCTATATTAACAATAATTCATAAACTTTGAATTATCGTATAAAGTCAGATATTAGTATAGATAGATAGAGTCAGATGGATTAATTCTAGTTTTCTAACGACTTGTTTCTGACTATCGTCAACTATCGTTATAACCTAAATAGCAACTTTAAAAATATTCAAATCATGATTTTACCATTGCTTATTCAAACTCATGTTTTTCTCAATTTTACACATATTTTATTTTTATAAGAGATAGGTAGTTTTTAGTAGTAGTTTTAATATAGGTAGTTTCCAAAAATGTAATAATATACTGGGTGTTCAATTTAAAATGACAAAGATAATACCACTTTTCAAATGATCCGGTAACACTGTAAAGCTGATAATATTTTAGATAGATGGAGCAGGTGCCTTTATATAAAAATCCAAACCACCGGCAAGTCGGTTACCGGTAGCGGCTGGACAGCCAACCAAAAAGATATTTCGATATTTTTCATTTTTTCCTTTCAATATAAGCTTAAAGCTACCTAAAATTCGAAGTTTGAAGTTTGTGACACATCTAGAAGTACCTTAGAAGTTTGATGACGGCGGGTGAGTCACTGGCAAAGTTAAAGAAATTTGACTAGAAAAAAATCATAATCCTTGAATTGTTGTTGGTACATTATACAAATAAAATCAGAAGAGACCGCTTCCATTAATTATAGTTTTCTACCTTTTCCCCACTGGAAAGTCAGTACCGGTAACGGCTTGACAGCTAACTTTTAATCCATAAGGATATTTCGAGATGTTTAATTTCCATTATAAGCTTAAAGCTACCTAAAATTCGAAATTAAAGAAATTTGACAAGCATAAACTATGAGGTATAATTACTAGATATTTTGGTAGCCTATAGTATGTCTTCATGTGTAGTAAAAATGAATATTCTTGCTTTATCCACAACGAAGTGACAGGGTGGTCAAATGTGTCGCTAATACCTTCGAGAAAAGGATGGTACGGTTCAGAGGCGCATATACGGGAGGGGTAATGGGGGTAATTACTTCTCCCAGGAATAAATTTATAAATAAGAAAATCTGGTATAAAATAAAATTGCACAACCAAATAAATTAATAATATCAATTAAAATAGAAATCCAGAAGAATCTTTCTATAGTCACAATACTTTTGAGCGAAAATTAAATATTGCCATTACCCCACCCAGGGCACCAAAACTGTAGCTGTTAAAACAACGCAAAGAACTCCACAAGGTGGAGTAACCTCCCCTTTGCTCTGGAGCTTGGTGGTGGATGAACTACTAGATGAATTAACTCTAGCGGGAATACACTGCATTGGGTATGCAGATGACATAGTCATGATCGCTCGGGGGAAACATGAAGGCACCTTGTGTGATATTATCCAAAGAGGACTCCGTATCACTGAGAGATGGTGTAGGACTGTCGGGCTGAGTATCAACTCAGACAAAACCGCGATAGTGCCATTCACCAGAAGGCGAAGTCTGAAAAACTTGAAAAGAATCCAACTAGATGGAAAGGAAATACTGCCAACCCAGGAAGTTAAATACCTGGGAATAACCCTGGACAGTAAACTCCTGTGGAACAGGCATATTAAGAACACTACCAGCAAAGCCATAAAGGCTCTCATGATATGCAGAAGACTGGCCGGAAATAGATGGGGCTGCTCCCCTAACATTTTGCGCTGGATGTATACCATGATAGTAAGACCCATGATTACTTATGGAGCAGTTGCCTGGTACACAAAACTAGAGCAACGGACGGCAAGGCTAAACCTATGCAAAGTCCAGAGACTAGCATGTGTTTGCATCACAGGAGCCATGAGAACCTGTCCAACAGCAGCAATGGAGGTCATTCTAGATCTAACACCACTGCACATTGTCATTGGTAGATATGCCAATGCGACAATGATTAGAATGGTCACTAACGGAATTAGTACTGGGAGAATTGTCAGATCAGGGGCTTGGAACACCCTCAAAAAGGAAATACCACTTCTGCAACTCCCAGTGGACGATATGCCAAGAACGTACAACTTTGACAAACATGTCAATGTAGTATTGAGCAATAAGAAGGATTGAAGAGCGAAACGCTTGCCCAGCAGTTAAAAGACCATACCATAACTTGGTATACTGATGCTTCCAAAACCAATACGGGAACAGGGATCGGAGTGTTTGGACCGAGAGCTAAATACTCCGAACCAATGGGCACTTACCCTAGTATCCTACAGGCAGAAATCTACGCTATCGAAAGATGCGTACAACTTATCTTAGATAGCAACTATCGGAAACAAGAAACAGCCATCTTGTCTGATAGTCAAGCAGCGTTAAAAGCGATCAACTCAGTATCGATCAATTCGAAATTGGTCAAAGAATGCATAGAGAAGCTGAATAAATTAGGCAAAGAAAACAAAGTCCTCCTACTCTGGGTGCCTGCTCACCAAGGGATAGAAGGCAATGAAAAAGCAAATAATCTAGCTAGGAAAGGAGCTAACACTCCACTAACTGGACCAGAACCGTTCTGCTTTCCAAGTGGTAACCAACTCAAGGCGGAACTCAAGAACTTGGAAGATTCCATCCGCAACCTGGAATGGAAATCTTGCAATGGTCTAAGACACTCGAAGAAGTTTCTGAGGGCTTATGATCAAGAAAAATTACAGATCTTCCTGGGTCTGAGTAAGAACAATCTTCGGATTGTCACGGGGTTTTTAACAGGACACTGTCTCCTCAATGAACACCTCAGTAGATTGAAACTAAGAAGAAACGGCGAATGCATATTCTGTGGGGAAGATGGTGAAACACCAGTACACCTCATCACTGAGTGCGCCGAGACGACAACCATTCGTGCCATGAATTTTGGTACGACTGATATTGGAGATGGAGAACTACCCTCTATAAAACCGTCCCAGATACTGGCTTTTGTCAAAGCCCTGGGACTGTATGATGAGTTATGATTCAAGAAAGGGGGACACAATGGATCTGTAAGGTCGAAGTGATTAACCCCCCTCCCACTCATTCTAAATTCTAAATTCTACCCCACCCAGACTCAATCTCTGCATGCGCCACTGGTACAGTTGTACTCGACTTAGCGAAATACTTACCGTAGCAGGGCTTGTGGCAGGGCTTTGCGTTTGATGACTTTTTTGTCGCGCTCATTTAAAATCTTTATTCGCGTCTGGCAAGTATTAAAAACCGTTGAATTCGTCTGGCGATTAACACATATTTTTTAATATTATCTAACAAACACGCTATAAAAATTTTAGAATTCCTAAAATATATTTTCCAGGTATAATTATTAAATATATTTGGGATGAGATTTAAACCCAAAAAAAGCCTGGCATACTAATTTCTGGATTAAATAGATGCGAAAATTTAAGAATAAACAAATTTCAAGTTGCCTAAAGGATATTTTTTGGATTTTTTTTTGTAAATGTCATGGGTTGCGCAGTAGCGAAATAACCGCAATCTTTCTGCTAGACTTAGGGTTCTGGGTTCACCAGTTAATAAACTATATATGTTTTTGTTATTCTAACTTGCCTAAAACATGTATACTATAAATATATCACCAGCTCTCCGACTATTAGATTTAATACTCCGCCATGTTCAGCAATAGATAGGTGATGTCATAGGCTTATAGCTTATTTGTAATAACTGATGTCCACTGCAAATCACTGACATACATAATACATATAGGTACATTATAAAATGGAAATTCAACGGAAAATAGTGGACAGATAGCATGTAAAAATATAAAGATATTGAAATATATAAAACATATTTGTGTCGAAATGTAATCAATACTATAATTAGATAAGAAATGACAATAATTATCAAATCAATTGGTTTCGATCATTCCAGATCATTCAGTCAATCAGTCATTCGTACTACAAGATTGACAAAAAAAGTCTCACTTATTTAACTATTAAGCGGTACGAAGTTCGATTCGATTCAGCAATTTTTAATGAAAATTTAAATAAAAATCCCAAAGTTTTTTGAGAAATACAAAATTTTCAAATTATTTTTTTCGCAAATGTTATCACGTCTATCCTAAAAACATTTGCACTTATACAGGGTGTCCCAGAAATAAGTGCAAATATTTTAAGGGGTGGTAGACCTCGATAAAAGAAACATATTTTCTCTTTATCGTTTCTCAAATAAGTCAAAAATAACGGAGTTATTTTACTTTAAAAATTTCCAAAAAAAATTATTTTTTGCTAAAATTTTGAGAACTACTGGATCTTTTCTGGATTTTCTTTCTTGTAAATTTAATCTAATACATATGTTGCCATATTATCAAGAAATTATGTTTTTTTAAGTAAAAACTAAAAAAAATTAAAAAAATTTCGAATTATCAAAAAAAAATGTTCGCAAAAAAAACCTCATAGGCGTGTTTCTGGGGTTGGACTATACTACCAGTTAAAATACTTGCACTTATTTCTGGGACACCCTGTATATGGCTCTTTCTGTATAGTTTATGAATTAAAAAAAAGATTTATTTCAATATAGACGGTGTTTTAATTTATTTCTAAAATATCTAAGTATGTTAAAGATTTATATATTAAATTGTTTATAAAGTAGTTATTTACTATCCTACATGCTACATGCTTTTTAAATAAAAAAAAATGACCACATTCCATATCCATTGCATATACGTTTGGATCGGTTAAAAATATAAAAAAACAGCAGAGTAATTAATCCATAGTCAATGCTATATTTAATTATACAGAAACCGCATAGCATGTAACTAAATACACGTGCTTGTTGCAAATAAAAATACAGTTTAAAATAGTCGCCTAACATTCAAGGTATCTTTTACACGTTCGTCGATAACTTTCTCTCTCGTTGGAGAATTTATCGTTAGATGGCAGCAAACGCACCTGAATTTCCGTTTTCTATTTTGTGATAGTGTCGATATTTCGGTCATAGATGGCAACGTATGCTACTTTACAAAAAATATTATTTGCTTGATTTTGGAGCATTTGTTTTATTGATATTTATTTGGATATCTTTAAAAAGGATTGATTTCAAAATAAAAGTTACATCGTAAGCAGTCAATAACACTTAATTCATTTTTTTAAACTCTACTCGCTTTATATTATTTATAAAAAAAGTGGCAATAATATATAGGGCGTCCCATATTAGGTATATGAATGATCACTACAGAGATCTCGTAAACCGGAAAAGATCATCCAATTAGAGGTAAAATGCGCCTTGCTGAACCCTAACAACGTCATATCTAGGAATCTCATTAGGTTCTCTAGTTTTATTTTTAATTTCAATGCGGATTTCATTGCTTTGAATGTTTTGATTTGATGTTAGTAATTGGCACCCAGTCGGTTTTATGCGAATATTCTTTAGAAAATCCTATTTTTCTAACTTGATGATATTTGGAAATAATTCTGGATCGGGACATACTAGATCAGATTTTTTTAGTTTACTTGCAAATTTTTGTTAATTTTGATAGTGCCAGTATATGGGTTAGAAAAGTGTCTTAAATCTAATGACACCCGTGCCAATAAA
Source organism: Sitophilus oryzae (assembly GCF_002938485.1). Classification (NCBI taxonomy): domain Eukaryota; kingdom Metazoa; phylum Arthropoda; class Insecta; order Coleoptera; family Curculionidae; genus Sitophilus; species Sitophilus oryzae. The sequence continues at coordinate 1,880,903 of NW_022147567.1, forward strand.
TAGCAGTTAACGAAAAGTGACCATTTATTAGAGAGATATGGCAAAGTCCAATACTGCCGCAATTCCGTTATTAGTGCTGGCGTTATCTTGACATTTGCGTTTGTCGAACTTAATTATGGCAACAGAAAATAGCGTTGATTAATTTTGGCGATTATGCAAATATTTTTAAAAATTTAGCCTTAACCCAGTTTTCTGATTTTGTCAATCAAAAAGGCATCTATATTCATAATTTTTCTTTATTTTTATAAAAAAAAATAACTATTAAATATATCAGGAATTTTAATTAGTGTCTAAAAGAAAGTGTGTCTAAAAAAGAGTACAATTTAACCCAATAAAGAGTTATCATAATCTTTAAAAATACAGTGTCTCAACCAGTGGCGGATACAGAGGGGGCCATGGGGCCAAGGCCCCCCTAAAATCTATAAATTGGGTTAAATATTAGGCTTATGGGTTAAAAATGGCGCATTAAAAAGTTTATTCTACATTACTTTTTATTTAACCCCCTCCCCTAAAATAAATTCCTGTATCTGCCCCTGATCTTAACTGATAAAATAACGTTCCGAAATTGTCAAATTACCGCACGGCCTCTTCTCCATCTAATAAAAAATACATATACTGCAATTCTGTAATATATTTATTGACAATATGAGCCATATTTTATAAATTTGTCAATTTATTATGTATGATTTTTGGCCATAACCAACAAATATGTTTATCTTTAAATTTAAAGTTGGGTGTCAATTATATTAGCATTAAAAATATTGCTAATTTCAATAACTAATAACCAATGATATAACTGTAGTTATATAGGCACCCAGGAGATACCTATAGGCACGTAAAAAACCAAGATTTTTATTTGTTTTTGAGTGCTAACAGAAGATTGGTTCGATAGATGGCCCCAGATCGTTTTTTTTTAAAGAAAATTGCCATTTTTTTTAATAATAAAGAAAACGCCTAACTTAAAGAAACTTTTCCACGTCCAACGCCAAGAGTCGCGTCTAATAATACAGTCACATCAGTTCAATATTTTTAATACCGAAGATAAAAATCCCGATTCAAAAACCATAAATGTCGAAAAAGGCATTTCTTTTATTTGTGCGAATAAAATTAATAAATGGAAAGCGGGTATAAACTGTTGGAATTGTATTAGAATGTACTATTGCACTATCATGTTATTTATTATGAGAATTTTGTATCATTAATTTATATAATATTATTAATTACTTATATTATTTAATTATAATATAATTAAATATACCGTATACGAACGACACACCACAACTCCTTCCAGGGATTTCAGATTTCACTTATTATAGCATATAGGTACTTCTTTTGACATAAGCTGAAAAACCTCGTGTAAAACTCTTAATAGCCGGTTATCGCTGGCAGTTTTCAAAATGTTGCCACTATTTTTTTAGATTTTCAAAGTTAAATAACTCTGTTATTTTCAATTTATTTTAAAAATGGTAAAGAGAAAAGTTGTTTCTTATTTGACCAGATCTACCACCCCTTAAAATATCTGCACTTATTTCTGCGACAATCTGTGTAGTTATTTTTATATTATCTTTTATATTGTTGGATACCCTATGTGTTAATAAAACTTAAATTTATGACTAAAAACAAGACCTGTGAAGTTTGTGTAACAATTCAATCCCCTTAAAAATATTTTCTCCTGATAATTTAGCAAAAAAGGCGACTAAACCTTTGAAAACATGTCCATTTTGGCACGGTCGCCTGTACGTTCTGCACAACAATGGTTCTTTCAATTATAAATCATTAAATTCTTGTAACACCGTGTTGATTTCCGAGAAGCGCGACCTAGCCCATTGTGGTTGCGCTAAAGAATATTATTTAAGCGCGCATTAGATATAGTTATACGTGTAATAGTTCTAACTAACTCACTCTTAATTAGAGACAGTCATTTAAACGATTTACTTTTTGAGGGTTTAGTGTTGCACGTAATATACCGTGTGATCTCAGATAAATATAGATCTACTCATACATAAATCTCTTTATGCCTCCCAAAGATATAAATCTGAATATGTATAAACAAGACTAAAAAAATAGTTACAAAAGATTTACATTAAGGTTTATTACACTTAAACCTTACCTTTTTTGAAATATTTTCAATTTTGTGAAATTGCAGTATAAATTTTAAGGCTTCATTTCTCCGAGGATATCAAAGTTTTTAATACTAAATATTTACTGAAGTTTATTTATTGATCAGTTATTGTGTTGCAATAATAAAAACTTTACTACCTTATACAGAGTGTCTAAAAATTTATTTTAAATAATTACTGGCTTTAAAGGGCAATAACTTGTTTGATTTAAATGGAACACCCTGTATATTTTATGAGAATCAGATGCACAATTTAATTGTCTATCAAATTGTATTATACCGTTTTTTACTTATCTCTTCAAGTTTCCGTAGAAAATGCATTTTCTTGTAATTTAGAACTCATTTATCAATATACCCATGGAATACTGATATTTTAGATTATTTTTAAAGATGTACCAAATTTTTAAAGAGTAGAGATACTAATATTGTCGATATAGTTCGTTTATTTCATTAAAAAATAAAAAAAATGTTTAAATAGTTGTTAAAGAGGACCAATTAGTATGATTCCAGTATTCAAACTACATTAATTGACTGTTTGCGTTGATTAATAATAATTGCTTCAAGTACTAAAAAACTGAATTATGTATGTGTATTAGACAGTGTGGTAAAAAGTAACACCTTAAAAATGATATTTAATTTTTTGACAAATGCTTATTTATAACAACAGAGACGTTCATTTTCATAATTTATTATTATATTGATTTCTGATTCAAATCCACATTTATTTAGAATAATTTATTAATGAACAGAATTAAGTATGTAGTTAATTAGTATTTTGGCGTAAATGCTGGTGGTATATTTAATTAATGGTATACTCTTTTATAAAGATTTAAATAGTTTTCTTTTTGCATACAAATGGGCTAGTAATATTATCGTTTTACTAAAAACGATAATATTACTAGCCTGCACATTTTGTACATTTGTTGTTTTAAAAACAATCTAAAATGTCAATATTACATGGGTATATTGATAAATGAGGTCTAAATTAAAAGAAAATGCATTTTCTACGAAAACTACAAGGAATAGGTAAGAAGTGGTATAATACAATTTGATAGACAATTAAATTGTGCGTCTGATTCTCATAAAATATACAGGGTGTTCTATTTAAAGTAAATAAGTTATTGCTGTTTAAAGCTAGTAATTATTTAAAATAAATTTTTAGACACTCTGTATAAGGTAGTATAATTTTTATTATTGCAACACAATAACTGATCAATAAATAAACTTCAGTAAATATTTAGTGTTAAAAACTTTGATATCCTCGGAGAAATGAAGCCTTAAAATTTATACTGCAATTTCGCAAAATTGAAAATATTTCAAAAACGGTAAGGTTTGGTTTGGTTTGGCGTTTCTTCGTTTTACGAGGCGTGTAATAAACCTTAATCAAATTTACCTTTATTTTAATCGTAGAAACTAAAAATGCAATAATATACAGGTGCTCAATTTAAAAAAAATAAACTTTGATATTTTTTATTTATTTGGGATGCTCTGTATCTTGTAAAAATAATTTTAAATTGTAGCTCTACTAGTCCTTCAACGAACCCAAAACTTACAATTTGTAAAAATCTAATCGTCTAGCTACAATACTCCGTGTCGTATGTGGTGAACAACCCTGTATATATTTATGGATGAATCAAAACCAATTGGAAGTTGCGCCGGAGAAAACAACTGCTATTCTTCTAAGCCGAAAGACAAAGATAGGTGGTATATAATTTAAAGTCGGTGGGAAGTACGTTAAACCAACCAATACAGTAAAATACCACGCAATAACACTAGATAGAGTTATAGTCAACTTGTAAAAGTTCTGTTTGCTTGCGGAAAAGCAAACAGAACGGTGAAAGCTATATGTGGACTACTTCCGAACCTAAAAGGACCGTCCTCAAAAAAAGAAAAGTTCTTGTGGTGACAATGCAAAATATAATTCTATACGGCGCTCCTGTATGGGTCGAGGCACTAAAATTCCAACGGACGAAAAATATATTGTTTTCCTCACAGAGGAAAATGGCCCTAAGGATCTGTTCAGCGTATTGTACCTAACCGACAAGGGAAGGTGGACTAGAAAGTTAAAACACAACGTGGAGGACTGAACGAGTAGGAAACACGGAGACGTAGACTATTACATTACGCAGTTTCTTTCCGGGCATGGACTTCTTGCACAGAATAAAGAAAATACCAAATGACAACTGCATATACTGCGACGAAATCGACGATGCCGAGCATACGTTGTTCTGCTTACTGCTGTCCAAGATGAGAAAACTAAAGGTCTGCCTTATTGTCGGATGTAGGAATGTTAACTTAGGACACCTTGATTATGAAAATGACCAAAACTAGCAAAATATGGGGAAAGGTAGTGGCATTTATGAAAGAAATAATAATAGAGAAAGGAAAAGAACAAAAGGCAAGAAATGTGGAAGTATCCTAAAAATAAATAGGATAGAATATAGATAAAAAAATTAACGTAGATTAGATATAAACGCCAAGAATACGTACGAACCTGAAGTAATGCCATACGGCGGTTCCGGTGAAGGGGAGAGGAGGAGCTGACTCCTCGGAAGTGGAATTTTTTAGTGGCTCCCACATAGTGACTCCCACACTGTTTGGAGTTCGTCTCTATGATCGTCTCTCTCGAGATGGTGATGGGAACGAACACCACTCGCCTATAAAAGGTTTTTACCACTCCCACACCAAAAAAAAAATAAATATACTGGAATTCTTCGTTTTACGAGGCATATTACGCGGTTTCGCTTATACGGCGTTGGCCTTTGTGATATCACAGTGACGTATTTTACGCGGTTCACTGATATGAAGATTTATTAATTTCCTATTAGATAGAAAATATTTATATGTATGCAACTCAATACGAAAAAAAATGAACGAGTTATCGAGTTATACGACGAGATTCTCCATCCGCCAACTACAGCAAAAAGTAAAAGAGCAGCAGTCTAAACTTTACATTGCATTCATCGATCTAACAAAAGCCTTAGACTCTGTATGATTCCAATGTATGTATGTATTGCAACCAAACCAAACCAAACCCAGCAAATTTCTTACAGTGTGTAAAAGCCTCCATAACAACAACAAATCAAGAGTGTTATATAATGGATCACTGAGCGATCCTTTCCTACTAAACACAGGCGTTAGGCAGGGACGTGTCTTAGCGCATCTCCTATTCAATATATTCATGGCAGCGCATTCTCCATTATAGTGGACAGCAAACTGCAGGAGAGAGGTTTGGGCATTAGATTTTTTTTTGAATTGATTTGTATTGTATGACATTTTTTTTTATTATTTGTATATTGTACAATTGTTTTTGTGCTTTTTTGTTTTGCTTTGTCGGTGAAGCTATTTTGGCTTTTTCACAAAATTCACCACAGAACTTTAATACGCTGATGACTATGCTCTAGTTGCAAATACGTTACAGCAATTGCAAGAAATGTTGAACACATATACATGGACATACGAGGCTTTGGGACTTAAGCTGAACATCGATAAAACTAAAATCATGTGCACTCCCCCGGAAGATCACAACAATGCTATAAAAATCGGAGAAGAGCTATTGGAATATGTAGCGGAATTCAATTACCTCGGCAGTGTGATTTCGGAAAAGGCCAATATCGACTCTGAAATTCAGCACAGGATTAGCAGCGCCTCAAGAGTATTCTGGAAATTAAAAGACAGGGTTGTCTACCATCATGACTTGAGCACAAAAACGAAACTTGCAGTGTACCGAGCAATAATAATTCCCACCATGTTATATGGAAGCGAAACCTGGGTGCCGTACCGCCGACACACGAACGCATTAAACAAGTTGCAACAGAGACATCTTAGACAACTCTTAAGAATAAAATGGTTCCATCGTGTCTCAAACGTATCGGTCCTTGAAAAAGCTAACTGCGAGAGTATTGAAGTCATGATTACAAAGTCCCGCTTAAGATGGACTGGTCACGTATGCAGAATGCAAGAAAACCGTATACCCAAATAGCGGCCTGTAGACGGTAAGAGGAGGCCAGGTGGACAACTCAAAAGGTACAAGGATATTTTCTACGAAAACTTAAAAGGAATTAACAAGCAGAATGAGTGGGAAGAAGCAGCTCACAATAGAACGGAATGGAGGATTGTAAGGTCAGTTAACGGCGACAACCAAAACGTAAAGAGGCCACAAAGCAATGAGATTTTTGAATGCCTGGAGTGTGGTAGACAGATAACATCACGTATCGGGCTTTTCAGTCACAGAAAAGCTCATGAAAGAAACGCCTTGCGTGACCACCTTCTGATGCGTGTCAAATACTCGTCAGCGAGTAATGGCACTAGTAGTAGTAGTATACAACGAGAAAGAGCAATATAGATATTGTCTGCATATGGCCAGAAATTTTCCCACGCGCAGGTTTTTGGTATCAAAAATCATATTAAAGAAATTGTTGTTTTAGGAAAGTCGTTGCCTGAAGAGGGATTTTATGATTTACATTAGGAAGATGTAAATGACCTACTTATTGCTGAGCTCACTGAAGAAGAACTCAAAGAATTATAGCATAAGAATGAAACTGAAGAAAGAAATCAAATATAGTCTTGACACCACAGAAGTTAACACTGAAAACTCTACATGAATGTCTTTAATCATAACCTAATATGTAATCTTTGCCACAACACATAGTCTTGGAAAACTGAAGAAAGACATATAAAAATTAAACAAGAGATCCTTGTGGCATTAGCATCATACATAAGACTGGAGAATGAAACCTAAGGGTCAGAACTGGAACACGCCGATAGCCACCTCGAAGAATCTAATTTAATCTAATCTAATCCAGTTAAGACACTTCTCAGAGTAGTCCCAGACTTAATACACTCGATGCCAAAAAACCGTTACGGAAAAATTTTTGGTCGAGTTTAAAATTTTATATTTTTGTTATTTTAGCCCTATTTTCATGATTTTTTTTTGGCAAACTGTCTACAATTAATTATGTCAACCCTAATTCGTAAACTATTTTTTTTATAAACTTTAGTATTTGGCATATTATGTCAATACATGGCTTTGGTTAATTTTTAAGAGCGAAATGAACTGATCATGATCAATTTGCAATTGTTTTAATTATAATTACATTTTGATGTAATTTTTAATGTGCCGAGATGGTTTTGGTGACTATTATCGCACCTCATATTAAGCTGTATTGGATACTCTATACTAAATTTAAAAAAAAACGTTAAAGACTAACGATATAGTTCGTTAGAGAATGAATTAAAACCATTAATAAGCATTAATAACGATAACAGAACTAACGATCTTAAAGAAAGCATCTGTAACACTCAAGTATAAAAACAGAAATCAAAAATTGTAAAAAACACCCCAATACCTTGTATTGCCTCCCTGTGCTGCTATAACTGCTTGTATACGTTTGTTCATACTGCCATTGAGGCTGCATATATATACGTTATTCTTTCCCATTCTTCTTTAAGAACCAAGCGAAATTCATTTAATGAAACTGGTACCGCTTCGCGACCTCTGACCCTCCTGCCAAGCATTTCCAAACGTCGAACATGATGGGCATTCATAGGTATATATATTATATAGTTCACAATAATCACCAAAGCCGCCTTGTCATATTAAAAATAACTTCAAAAGGAAATGAGAATTGAAAAATTGAAAATTGTTGGTGGCAAGTTCATTTCGCTGTTAAAAATTAACCAAGGCATGTATTGACATAATCCAAAAAACAAATTGCTCAGGAGACATACTAAATTATTGTAGAGGATGTTTTTTGTTCAGGTAAAAAACAACCCCTCGGTTAACCCTATATAGCATGCCAAATACCAACAAATACTAAAGTTTATAAAAAACTGAGTTTACGAATTAAAGTTCATATAATTATTATATACAGCTTGCCTGAAAATAGGGCTAAAATAACAAAAATATAACAGTTTAAATTTGACCAAAAATTTCTCCGTTGAGTTTTTTTGTATCTGAGTGTAATTTTAATTTTATTCTGCTTCTGATCTTATCCGATGTTCATTTTAAGCCAAATTTAGCATATTCCCCAAGCTGACCCACTGATGAGTCTGGTCTGTCTTGTAATTCGAAATAGTCTTGCCGATGGACTTCTCAGAGTAATCTACGTTTAAAAATATTAACAGCAGAGATACTTGGTACTCATGGAACATTTAAGACAATTCTTCCAACTTTAAAATATATTTGTGTCCTTCCTGATACAATTATAAGGAAATTATAACGCCTGCTTGTCCAACAAAATACTTGCAATGCAAAATTAATATCCACAGCACATTATCGAGACCGATAATGTACGTATGGCTGACAGTTCATGGGAACTGGGAACAAAACGACAATAGATTGCACCGAACGAACTATTTTGCAACGGACAACTTCTTGGGCGTTGGAACAAAGCGCGCCGCCAATATGCACGCCTTCGGAGCTAAAATATATACATATACCGTATAGCCTTTGACATGACACGGCGCGGCGCGATTGTGTAACGAGCTTTAGATGGAACTATGGCTATTTGTTGTTAACAAGGTGTCGCGGTAATGAATTTACCTTAATAGTGGCTTACTTAGAATCGGTACAAGGTCGCGGTTGTATGGAGACCCAATTTATAGTCAAAAGGGTGTATTTATAGATATTAATTACCATGATAGATTGGTGCATTATGATACGTTCATTCTTATAGGTATAGATATATAAAAGATACGCTAACGAAGAAAAATCTAAAAACCGATCGTTTATTTACAGTTTGATTTAACCACACACTTACCATAATATTTATTTAAAGATTTCACAATGTTGAATGAGTTTAGTTCACTAAAGACTTATTTACAAAGTGATACTTAAGTGTAGCTTGCATTTAATTTTTGCTTTATCCAAAGTAGACACTAAACATGAAGGATGGCCCAACTTTTGATCTAAAGATGCGTTTAGACTTGAGCACGCACGAGCTGAGCATACACGAACGGCATTCGTTCGCGCTCTTGACTGTGTTGATATTAAAAACTTATTTTTCGACGAATGAACTTGTTCGCGAACAGCAGAATTATGTTGTGAAAACAATGGGCGACCAAGAAATAGCTGCGGCTGCATTCATTGTTATGTACCGGGTGGCCAACAAGGAATGGACGCCGCGCCGGCTGTATCTCAGAAACTATTTGTATTGTTTATGTGGCATAATATAGAGTAAGAAACGCTCTTTTAAAGAGTTCTGAGTTTTGGATTCCGATCATCCAGTCCGGAGTTATTAATATTTAAATAAAAACAGATCTAACCTTTCTCCACCACTTTCTCTTTAGTTATAAATATTTTTTTCCGCAGGCCCTACGGCTAATACTTTTTAAGATACAGCCGAGAGCTATTTTTAGTGGGACACCTTGTACAATTTAATTAAAAAGAAGAAAAAGCGAAAACTTTGCTGGTGGCAAACCCAAAATTTTAGAAATCGATATAACTTAGTGTCTGAGGAGGACTATGATCATTTCAAAAACTTTACGAGAACGATCAAGCCCGACTTTGAATATTTACTAAATTTAACCAAATTTTCCTAATTAACACCAAAAATTACGAAAAAATATACAAATTTTAGAATAGCAATACCGCCAAGAGAATGTTTTACAGCGCGGAATGTTTTACATCCCATAAAATGGACCACTTTTCGGTATTCGTGTATTAACAATAACGAAGAATCGTTGGTCCATTTCAGAATTTTGGCGAAGGAAATAAATTAATTAACTTCGCACACGCACGTAAATTGCCGATGCAAGAGGTTAGACGATGTGGTACAGGGGCGTATACAAAAATTTATTTTAGGGTGGCTTAAATCAAAATTAATATAGAATTTGCTTTTTTGGGCGCCATTTTTAACCCAAAAACCTAATATTTAGCCGAATTGGCAGTTTTTTGGGGGGTGGGGGGCTGAACCCCTATGGCCCCCCTCTGTATCCGCCGTTGTGCGGGTAGATGGATGGATGACCGTTTGGAAACACTGTTCTACGAACAAGGGTGTAAAATCTATTGACACATACTGCTAATACACGCCGCCGGCGGTTCGAGGCCGGATGATATCGGATATCTCTTGAGGAAGAGTCGATTTAGACACTCGCCAAGTAGGTATATTTCATATCAATTAAACTTTTAGTTACGTAATCGAGGGCGCGATTTTTAAATTCATTGTTGCCAACCATTGAGATATTCGGCGCCGGGCTGACTAACTGGAATTTAATTTTCCTTCTGGGGATTCAGGTGGTAGCTCTGCTGTAAAAAATGTCAAGTTCCCGCATTTATTTATTTATTTCCTGACATTGTCATTCGTTTTGCCACTTCAATTTTGTATTACGAGTTTTTGGTTTAAATAAATAGTGTTGTAATACTTTAGCTTAAAAATGTTTATTAGCAGACCTTGCAATCGAACATTGTTCTTTTTAGAACGTCTTTAGTGCGAAGTGTACAAAATAGTTTAATATCCGTAAATAACTCATCGCAATTTTATTGGTATATTTTGAACGGGAAAGCTGTAGTAATGGCCCTTTTTGTCCCTTAAGTTGTATAGGTATGTAACATACAGAGTGGCCCATCGAAAACGTTCCGCAAGGCATAACGGCCAGAGTAATTTTTTTTTCAGAAAATTCAAAAACACGTCAATTTTGTTTGTGAGGGGGACAACTTTTGCCCCAAAAATGATTGCAAAATATTCAACCCTCTAAGCGGGGGTGTCATCCCCCAACTTTTTTCAAATGGAAAGGGGGGGGGGCAAGTGGCACGCAATGAAAAGATCTTTCTATTCTCTATACTTCCACGCTTCGTTTTTGAAAATCGGTCGAGTCATTGAGAAAATATGAAGGATTGAAATTTGAAAAGTTTATTCAAACATTTATCAGAGTAAATGATAAGGATAAATTCCTTCGACCAATTTGCAGTTTTTTCTTATTATTTCTAGATGTTTACGCATTTTTTCACTTGCCACAAGGTTGAACGATCAGGTGCTGTAGTTGTTAGACTGTTCTGTGACTTGTGCGTTGAGTTCTTCTCAATATCGTTAAACTTTTTAACAATCATGGTGTACTTACTTGCAGAAAAAGTGGAAATAATCGAACTTTATTTTAAAAATAATGAATGTATCGGGTTGCGCACAAATTTTTCGCGAGTTAGTAGCAAAATTTCGCGAAACTGGTTCCGTTATGAACAAAAAGAGGCAGAGGGAAAATCCTGTAGTAAATGAAGCGAGGTATTCGTATTGGGCCAAGTTGCCATGGATAGTACGCTAAGTACAAGAAAATTAGCCAATGAGACCGGCCGCGGCGCGAATCGCACAAGTTCCAACAGTTCCACCCGTAAAAAATTCAGTTGGTACAGGAACTCAACGAAGACGATTTTGATCGTCGTTTGCAATTTTGTGAAACTATGAGTGAACGAGTGGCGAATGATGATAATTTCGTATTTAATGTGTGTTTTTCGTATGAGTGTACTTTCTTTTTGAACGGTGTAGTTAATCGACACAACTGTCGGTACTGGGCTGAGGACAACCCCAGGCTTTTCACGAGGTGCACACACAAAACCCTCAGAAATTGAACGTGTGGGCTGGTATTTTTGGAAATTCTATTGTAGGTCAGTTTAACGATATTGAGAGGAACTTCAACGCACAAGTCACAGAACAGCTATCTAGCAACTACCGCACCTGATCGTTCAACCTTGTGGCAAGTGAAAAAATGCGTAAACATCTAGAAATAATAAGAAAAACAGCAAATTGGTCGAAGGAATTTATCTTTATCATTTACTCTGATAAATGTTTAAATAAACTTTTCAAATTTCAATCCTTCATATTTTCTCAATGACTCGACCGATTTTCAAAAACGAAGCGGGGAAATATAGAGAATAGAAAGCTCTTTTCATTGCAGTGTCACTTGACCCCCCTTCCCATTTGAAAAAAGTTAGGGGATGACACCCCCGCTTAGAGGGTTGAAGATTTTGCATTCATTTTTGGGGCAAAAGTTGTCCCCCTCAGAAACAAAATTGACATGTTTTTGGATTTTTTGAAAAAAAAATACCCTGGCCGTTATGCCTTGCGGAACGTTTTCGATGGGCCACCCTGTATATATTGCAGATGGTAGGAAGCTTAGTGGTACGACTCCGGCAATCGATTTCCTGAATCGTACGATTTGTGTTGAAACTGATATTTGTGTTGAAATAATGGTAATAAAAATCTGAAAAAATATATGTATAAGATGTTGTAGGGATCAGACTAAAAATTTGCAATAAAATAAGAACTACCCAGTCCGAGCAATTTGGTAAATTTTTTAACTTTTGTGCAAAGCGGTATGGTTTAGGCTACTTTCCTTTAATATGTCCCCAATATCTTATGCTAGATATTCATAATTTTACTGATCAATTCATTGGATCCGCCTTCAAAATTAACGGATATATTTTCTCAGTGACCCAATAACCATTCACAGGCCATGCATTAAAAAACCAAATAAACTCATTTCATAAATGGATACGTTTATAGTACATTCATATTTAAATTAATCAATAACAAACTATTTTCTACGCCTTTTCAGGTTAAATAACTCAAAGTTCTTGCAGAACGTCAATCAAAACACATGACACATGTATGCAGCATAGTTATTTTAGTAAAATACAAATACATACAGACTCATTTTATCGATCAACTATTTTATTTATAACATTTCTTTAAAAAATGAGGTGTTAGAGATGCATATACGAGGGTAAAATGAATAGTAATTTATCTATTATTATTCTGATGCTTAAAAACTAACTTCTAATGAGTTTTTCATCATCACAGTCTGGTGATGACGAAAATAGTTAGCAAAACGTTTAAGTAGTAAATTGTTTTGTGTATTGTTGTAGTACTAGTGTTATTTTGATGTTGTATGCTAGTCCGACGTTTTTTTGTGATTTTCTAGTTTTTCTTTAAATTTTAATACGAATTTGATTGTTTTGAATGTTTATTATTATTAATTTAAAAATTTATGTCCCACGTCAGATTTTACTCATTTGCTGTATCGATCGGCTCTGATCACAATTTCCGGATAGTAAGTTATGGGTAGCAACTAGAAGATAGCAAAAAAGCAATGTAAGCTCTAGTCAATTCTAGCATTCACTAGTAAAAGTTTGTTTCAAAATAAGTTATCGAACTTTTAATAGCGGTGTCTTAGCAGTTTAGTTAATGTGAGCCTATTAATTGTTAACCTTCACTGATTTCCGGCCTTTACTATAGCATATATAAAGAATATTTAATAAATAATATTAACAAATTGAAGATTGAGACCTGCGTACATTTTTTTACTGAGACTCTTAGTATTTATCATCCCATCTTCGTATATAAGATGAATTCCGTCAAAAACACGAAATATATAAACTTCTCCCAAATCAGTTTTTCCACTACAAAATATTGTGGGATCTCATGTAAAACCAAGTGAGTTATTATAGTTACTATTTAAGTTGTTAGGAGACTATCTGAATCCCACTGTCGAAATTATAGAATTTTGTCTAGCGAAAATTATTGATAAACTATACGATATAATTATTAGATATATTGGAAATATACTCAGTTATAGTATGTTTTTGTTTACTAAAAATTAAGATTCTTGCTTTATCGTTTTTTTTGTAGCAAAGAAGTTACAGTGGTATTAAAAGGGCTCTGATTGCTTTCGGGAAAAAGGTGGTACGGGTCTCAGGTACGAATGTGCACAATTTTCGGAGGCACTACCATCCCAACAAGCAAAATTTATTGCTGGAACGTTGCCAAAACTTCGCAAAGCAAGGTGTAACATTGCTTTTTTCATTGTAGGGAGGTTTATGCAAGGTGGCAGGGTAGCTTAATCTTCCGCCAAATTACATTGCAGTGCAAGGTTGAAAAAAATGCTGATGCAAGTTTATTGAAACCTTGTCACAACTTCGTGAGAAGATTTCACAATATTATTGAAAAGTTGCTAATGTAACGTTCAAGAAAGTACTAATTTGAGATGAATTAGCAATATTGATAATTTTACGTCAATACAATATTGGTAAAATTATATTGTACCCTCGATTGTACCTATGTTTCAAAACTTATTATCCATTAAACTTTCTATTTTGTTAAGACTTATTGCTAAAATAATATAGCAAAAAATAGATAATGTTTGCAATAAAAAAACATTTCATTAGCAACATTAGCAATTTTATGCAATTTTCTGCTAACAATAATACATCAGTAAGCAATAGGTTATAGTCAACAGAAACATTAAATTGTAGACTTTCAGATAGGTATAATATACTTTTGCTAATATTGTATTGACGAAAAACATAAACAATATTGATAAAAATATGCATCTCTATATCCATTGACTTAGAAAAATTAAAAATGCTCGGTAAATACATCCCTACCAAGAAAGTTGAATTTGTCAAACAAATTGAAAAAAAAACAAATGAAAACTAAAATCATAGCAAAACCTTTGAAGGCGGGTAAAAGGACACGTTTATATTTTTTGAAAACTAAAAATTTATCACTTACTTGTTTCAAATATCAAAAATACTGTCAAGTACTGAGAACTTACTGATCTTTTCGGCGGCTCATTAAATAAGGAACTACTCAACTCTGACCTCTGGAGTTGAATTTCAAAAAAAAATCTTAAAGTTGAAGGTCTGAACTAATACAAAATATACTATATAGGTACAGTATAAACATTATTATATATTTCTTATTCAAAGTCTCATCGTGGTCAACGCCGCGCTGCGCCGGTTATGTCGACAAATTGTATTCCAGTAGTCCGACGATGCTCTCGACGAATTCAACCTTCAGTTACCTGCATCCGAGATTATATTTTACATGATTTCTTTCCAAATTTATATCGGCCTAAGTTTAAGTCTTTATAACATTTGTTTCTACAAACAGTCGCAGTACTTATCATTCCATCCTCGTATGGGCTTAAGAAAATGGGGAAATCACACGCGATCGCATCGCATCGCGCATAAAAGGATAAGCCGGTAAAATTTTCACACGCCGTATTTGCCAAGGCGCAAGAAGTATTTAAAATGCTCGTTCGCTTTAGCCAGATAAGAAATTGCAAGTTTGGTGATCATACGACCGTGACAATAATAGGGAAGAAATCGCGTTTAAAAAGAACGGAAGAATGTTTTAAAATTGCTTAATGGTTTCGTCTGTCGGACGTCTCGTTTCGTAAGAGATCTACAATCTCCAATGCGCGATCGATAGATTAGAACTATTTTTTTCTTTTCTTGAATGTGCGATTGGTATTTTATGTGTTTAACTTAAAAAGTAAAAACGCGGTGGATTAGCCAATTCTATTTAGGTATATTTTTCTTGTAATATATAATTATAAGATAAAGCCAAGTTTTAGCCCCGAAAAGGGCTGTATCAATACAAATAGTCAAATACCTAGTGTATAAACTAAATTCATCGATAAGAAGTCATTCAAGAGTCTTTTACAATATTGAACTTGGTTTAAATCTGAACTCGCCTTTTTGGTTTAAATCTGAACAACTGGGCCTTATCATGCTAAAAGATATTCGAACTTTTTATTGTTTTTTATTTAATCTGTACAGGGTCGGTCAAATTCGACGCTTTTAAAGGGAAACACCCTTTTCTATAGGAGATAGACGAAAACTAATATCGGTGTCTAGAGCTCAATTTTTATCAGAAACATGATGGTAAAAACCGCACATCGATATCTGTTACCGTTTCGGAGTTACTGGGTGTTTTTCAAAAATGTGCATTTTTAACAAATCGCTGTAACTTTTTTGCTATGGAAAATTTTCAATTTTTATGAGATCATTTCCAAAGCACTTTTTACGTAAAATTTAATGGTTTAAGTATAATTTTTTTACAATTAATAATTTAAGAGTTATCAACAGAACAATTGATTTTTTATTTGGGACACCGTGTATATTTTTAATTAAAAGAAAAGAACTAAAAATTACCTTTGCAAAAATATAGCACACTTGATATTTTGTTATAATCCCCTTCGAAATACAGAATTTTTAAAAGTTCGTCACTTTTAACTAGTAGGCTTTGGACCCCTTATTGATGATCAGCCCCTAATGGAACTTGAAAACATATTTTTCCAGCAAGACGACGCACCGCCTCAGAACGCTGAAGTTATCAGCTAACTTTTGCAGGCAATTTCGACAACAATTGATTAGCTAACCAAGATCCCCTACGGCTGCCAGACTTGGTGCCTATGGATTTTTATTTTTGCGAAAGAATAAAGGTTGTTATTTTTAAATTGCCTGTATAATCTAGACAAGAATTAAAACTACTTAGCGGTTATGCAAGGGTATCTTGCACCCCCATTGAGTTAATAAATTCTGCGAGAAAATTTCAAAAACGGTTCCGTCTGTCCCAAATAGAAGACGGTCGACATGACTAACACCTGTAGTAAAATCTCATGTCTTGGTTTGGTATTAATTTTTATTGTTATTAGATATAGTTTAAATGCGTTGATGCTGTTAAATATATTTTAAATTGTTATAAAATTCTAAATATCTTATTGTAAATGTTAGTTTCGTTTTAATTGCTGCTCATAGTTACATTTTTTTGCATTACAGCCGGCGCGGTTCAAAGCCTACTTATTCAAAGTGGGCGAATTTTTAAAAACTTTATATTTCGAAGAAGACGAATCGAGCAAAATATCAAGTATGTTATATTTTTGGAAAGTTAATTTTAAATCCTTTTCAATGAATTAAAAATCTACAGGGTGTCCCACGGTCCCATATAAAAAATCAAATTTCCTGTAGATAATTCTTAAATTATTAATTTAAAAAAAATTATACATAAACCATTAAATTCTACATAAAAAGGTGCTTTGGAAATGTTTTCATAAATATACAAAATTTTCCATAGCAAAAAAGTTACAGCGATTTGCTAAAAATGTACATTTTTGAAAAACACTCATAAACTCATAAATAGTGACAGATAACTTTGTTAATTCATAAACAGTAACAGATAACGAAGCACGCTGTTCGATTTTCGACGAAATGTGGCAAAAAGTAATAAAACCTAGTTTCAAATTACCCTGTCAGAAATGTTTCAAATGTACAGGCAAAACACCAAAAAACAAGTTGGCTATGAAAAAGTGTCGTCTTGTTACTTGACAACAATTTCAAAACAAACTGTCACTTGGAATACCATTGTGTTAATAAACATTAAACATAATTTGTTAAATTGTTATTACGGTTTTTAGTATCCTGTAATTTTGGAAAAGTGTTTTTTATCATGAATGATAATTCTGGAGGTATGTATTTAATATTTAAGTAAAAATATGTACTTTTTATTTGGTTTTGGATAAAGAATTATGCAAAGAAATTGAGAATGTACTTTGGCATTTATTTTTCACCATTTTACGTAGTTTTAAATCGATTTTATTACTGTTCCGCTCATTTCCCATTATAAATATATTTTCCCCCCCTTATATAATTATCTACCTTATAGGCTGTAAAAAGTTTTTTTGCGCATATTTGCGCATTTGTCATAAATTGTAAAACACACTGTACAAGTAAATAATAAGGCCCCTCTTTTATTTTTTAAACCCATGTTGTATATGGCGTTAAAATATTGCATACAGATATAATATATAATACCGAAGCGACTATCTTTTAACATATTTTTGTATGTTAAATGTCAAAAAGATAGCTGGACGCCATTTTGAAAAGAACTAAATAAAAAAAAAAGTTAAGTAATATCTTAATTGAAAGGTCTTTTTATTCTTAATATACGACCAAATTTTAAATTAAATTAATTAAAATCACTGTCACTTGCCCAAACAAAATGGCGCCCTGCCAAAATTTTGAAAATTCTAAAATAATTTTAGTTTTTATTTTTGTTTATTTTGGATCAAGTTTTAGTTTTGGTTTTATGAATTTTCAAGCCTGTGTAACCAAAATGAATATAAGTGTAAATATTTTTTTAATAAAATCCATTGAACCATTAAACTTTTCAGAAAAAAACTACATTCGATATTTTCGTATATGATATAAATCAAAAAAATAAAAAACCCAGATTTGGTATGATAGTATATGACATAAATTAGAATTTATTGACGTATTCAACTGTTTTCGGTCACTTCGTTTTTGGAAATGACTACAACTTTTGATTTTTAAATGGCACTCGGTATATTTCTACTTTATTTGATTTATAATGGCACTCTGAATAAAATGACATATCATATTATGTAAATTTTTGATATTTTCGCATATGGTTAATTTCAAATTATAACGTGCGGTATAACGAAAATTTTACTCGAAATACCAAGTGTGTGGTAACAAATTATTAGTAAAAAAATGCTTTTTCCAAATATGCTAATGAGCCACCCTCGTTCCATTAGAAAAAATTGAGATATGATTAAAAATACGATTTGGTCATCTTTTAACCGGCTAGGATAAGACACTAAGAACATTAGACGATCAAATCTATTTTTCCAAGGCTTCTTGATTAAAAAATAGTGTTTTTAACAAGCCATGACACTCTAGATTAAAAAGACAAATTAAAAAGTTATTAATTAGGAGGGGTCCATTTAACTGTGAACACCCTGTGCATGCTAAAATTTGTTGACCAAATTGATTAAAAAACACTAGAAATACATATTTTTAACGTACAGGTTATTTTCTTGTTGCAAAATATTTTTTGCCACGTTTCGACGAAGATCGACCAGTGTGCGACATGCGGTTTTCACCATCACATTTTTGATAAAAATTGAGCTCCAGACACCGATATTAATTTTCATCTATCTACTATAGAAAAGAGTGTTCCCTTTAAAAGCGTCCAATTTGCGTCCGAATTGTCAAATCGAGCACAATAATATCATTAACCTTGTCTCAAAACAACTCGGGGCACCTTTTTACCACGAACTTCGTTGTGGATAAACCAAGAATCTTAAATTTAGTGATCAAGAGGACAGACTGAACTGACTATACTGCCAAAATACCGATCTGGTCATTGTTGCATCATTGTCATTGGTCCGCCTTATTAAGGTTGGAACCTTATTATACACAATTAGTCACTCATTTTACTACAGATGTAATAGATTCTATTTAACTTCATTTCAGTACATGACATTTTACAGTTTTTAAAATACGTAGTTTATTTCTTTCTACACAAATTTTCCTACAATCGTAAAAACCGGCAACACTATATGCCGCTTTTGATTTTTTCTATCTGTCTGTCAACCCCCCGGTCTCTTATATATTATTCTCTGTCTTACACGTTAAAATCCAGACCACACTTCGGACCAATGACAATGATGCAACAATGACCAGATCGGTATTTTGGCAGTATAGTCAGTTCAGTCTGTCCTCTTGATCACTATATTTAAGATTCTTGCTTTATCCACAACGAAGTTCGTGGTAAAAAGGGGCCGCGAGTTGTTTTGAGACAAGGTTAATGATATTATTGTGCTCGATTTGACAATTCGGACGCAAATTGGACGCTTTTAAAGGGAACACTCTTTTCTATAGTAAATAGATGAAAATTAATATCGGTGTCTGGAGCTCAATTTTTATCAAAAATGTGCCCATGTCGCGACATGCGGTTTTCACCATCTCCGTCGAAACGTGGCAAAAAATATTTTGCAACAAGAAAATAACCTGTACGTTAAAAATATGTATTTCTAGTGTTTTTTAATCAATTTGGTCAACAAATTTTAGCATGCACAGGGTGTTCACAGTTAAATGGACCCCTCCTAATTAATAACTTTTTAATTTGACGTTTGGGAAAAAATGTTCAACATAAAAGTTTAATGGTTCAATGGATTTTATTAAAAAAATATTTACACTTATATTCATTTTGGTTACACAGGCTTGAAAATTCATAAAACCAAAACTAAAACTTGATCCAAAATAAACAAAAATAAAAACTAAAATTATTTTAGAATTTTCAAAATTTTGGCAGGGCGCCATTTTGTTTGGGCAAGTGACAGTATTTAGATTAATTTAATTAAATTTTTCTATCAAAAAAAAAAAAAAAAAAAAAAAAAAAAAAAAAAAACTTAAAACTTTTTTTTTAAAATTTAGTTTAGTTCTTTTCAAATGGGGCGTCCAGCTATGCTTTTGACATTTAGACATAAAAAAAAAATATTGTTAAATTTTTTTTTTTTTTTTTTATTTATATTTATATCTGTATGCAATATTTTAACGCCATATACAACATGGGTTTAAAAAATAAAGAGAGGGGTCGCCCATTATATCTGTACAGTGTGTTTTTACAATTTAGACAGAATATATACTATATACAGTATGTCCCAAATAAAAAAAAACTTTTTTACGTTTTTTTTTTTTTTTTTTTTTTTTTGGGGGGGGGGGATATATTTATAATTGGAAATGAGCGGAAGGATAAAATATAAACCGAGTAAATAAATCGATTTAAAACTACGTAAAAATCGTAGAAAAGTAAATGCCAATATACATTCTCCAATTTCTTGTCAAATTCTTTAATCCAAAATACCATAATAAAAAGTACATATTTTTTACTTGTATATTATTATAATACAACCTCCAGGAATTATCATTCATTGATATAAAAAACACTTTTGCAAAATTACAGGATACTAAAAACCGTAATAACAAGCGTCTAACAAATCTATGTTTAATTTTGAAAATAAAAAAAAAAAAAAAAAAAAAAAAAAAAAATTTGTTTTTGAAAATTTGTTGTCAAGTAAGACAAGACGACACTTTTTCATAGCCAACTGTTTTGGGTATTTTGCGTTACATTGTTTGAGGAAACATTTTTCTGACAGTGGGTAATTTGAAAACTTAGTGTGTTATTACTTTTTGCCACTATTTCCGGCCCGAAATCGCACAGCGTGCTTCGGTTATCTGTTTACGTTTATGATCTGTGTAAAAAAAGTTATGCTGTAACCGTATCTATGTAGGTTATGAGTGTGTATTCCTCAAAAATATCTCGTCTTAACAATCGCTCTTTGTTAACTTTTTGCCTATGGAAAATTGTTTAATATTATAAAACATTTTTACATTATAAAAAATAAAAAAAAAACGTAGAATTTAATGGTATTATAAGTTTTTTTTTTTATTAATTAATAAGTTTAAGAATTATCTACAGATAATTTGATTTTTATATGGGACCGTGGGACACCCTTAGATTTTTAATGCATTGAAAAGGATTTAAAAATATACCTTTCAAAAATACCTAACATACTTGATATTTGCGTCGACTCCTCTTTCTTCGAGATATACAAGTTTTTTAAAAAATTCACAGTCCTTTACAAAGATGCAACCGGAGCGGAGGGGCATTGAAAATGATGAATAAAACGTAAATATGATTAGTGTTAAAATGAATGTATTACATACATATGGTTAAATAACGAACTTAAAAAAAAACACACAGTATTTAAGATCACTGGAAAAATATTCAAATGTTAAATAAAATAAACTTTATCAATGATGAAATTATGCGATCGCACCTATCCGTAAAACAAACTAGCAAAAAAACCTCGAAACAAAAAACAATAATAACATACAAAACCATTTCCAGTAAATCCCGACAAATCATGATCAATGACAGAAAAAGAATTCTTACGGAAATTACACTTTACCATATAATTTTTTAATGTTAAAGGCAAACCCCCATTTAAACACAAAACTGTTTTATGATACCTACTACTGTATCTTAAAAGACTTTTTTTTAAATTACTAAATTCTTAGCCCCGCTTCTGTTTTTCTGGGCTGTTGTGCGTCACGTCACATATTAAACAGGCCCACCGTTTTGCACCACAAGGCGATTCTGCAGACCACTAGGTAGACCGTCGTTATAAATTATTGTTATAATCAACTTTGTTAGTCAATCTTACACTACAACTTCAACTCTAAAAATATCTTAAAACGAATATAATCTAAGTGACTACACCACTGACAACGGACAAATTAATATTTTCTGGATTTCCATTCTTTTTCGATGGTTAGTGTTTTAGTGTACGGTTGTTTTCGGTATGTTTTTATGTAATTCTAGTCTGTTCATTTTACCTCATCTAAAGAATAGATCTCATAACTACTCTATATTAAGTAATACTTCATAACAAATCTAACACATATCTTATACCTTTCTCATTATTAATAATAGGACATGTCTCCTATCATACTTATTTGGGCTGACACCGCTTTGGTTTCGGCTGGATGGATGCAACAAAAAAACCCTTGGAGCTTTTATATGTGGATTAATTATTTTTCCGACATATTTTATTTGCAAATTTATAAATATTCAGACTCGCCAACGTAGGCCGATTCCTTTTGGGCGGCGTCGTGACCCTGGCCGAAGGAAGAGTCTTGAAGACGCTCATCCGCGCATAGGAATAAGTTGACTGCGTAGCGTATTGCGTATTAACACAGATAACACATAATCCAGATGGCCATTGCTTACGGAACAGCATGTTTTCGATGAGACAGTTCCCTATTAATGACACAGAGGGCGCCTATAGCCAAATCTAATAATATTTTAAAACAACGAATTTTGTGAAGGCCACACACCACGCATGTGAAAGGCGACGTAGCTGGTTGTTCACATTTATAAGCAAATTTCCGGTCAAACCCAGGGAAAATGTGTATTCGGACTTTAATACTAGAGAATTGGATATTAAAATACTAGTCGCAGTGTATGTTTGAAAGTCAGAATTTCTTAGATGCATATAATGCTATTCTCATACCATGAAATTATAATTTAGGGATTTTATTATTATTGTCTCTTAAATATTCATTAGCTGAAAATAAGGGTAACGTTAATCATAAGTAATAATAAAATTTGGCACATAGGTCCCTTAAGTGATTAAATGATCACTTAAAAGTGATTTTTGGAAAATTCGACCCGCTTAAACGGGGTGAAATTAGGGATGAAAAGCTGCATAAAATTTGTTAAAATCTGTTCTAAGAGTATGAAATTTTTCACGAGTGCTTCTTGACTGACGTAATTGAACACTAAGGAGCAATTTTTAGAAATTCGCTCGTTAAGGGGGTGATATGGGGGGTACTTGTATACAAAAAAAGCATGTCCTAGGACTACGAAATTTTGCACAGAGTTGCCTTAAGTAGCGTAACTTAACAGTTCGATTATACAAAGCGTTTTTAGGAAATTCTTCTATTAAGGGGTGAAACTGGGGTGAAATTTTGCATACTTTTTTAAAATTAGTCCGAGGAGTTTGAAATTGAAATTGAATTAAGTGACCGAAAGTGATACTCAAAGCGAATTTGGACATCATCCCCAAGAAATAAGGGATGAAAAATTGTTATAAAAATGTGTTAAAATCGGTTTTAGAAGTATGAAATTCTGCGAAGACGTTCCTTAGTAACTTAATTGAGCACTAAGAGGCAATTTTTCGAAATTTTCCCTCTAAGGGTGAAATGAGGGCCGTGAAGCGGTGTTCTGAAAAAAATCTGTCATAGAAGTATGAAAATTTGAACAGAATATCGAGCCTTTGAGTGATGAAAGTAAGTACTCAGAAGCGAATTTAGGACATTCCCCCATAAAATTAAGAGATAAAAATTGTACAAAAGATTCGATTAAAATCGGTTTTGGAAGTTATGAAATTTTGCGCAGACGTTCCTTACGTAACGTAATTTAGCCTGCAGGCAACAATTTTGAAATTCGCCCCTTAACGGTGAAATTGAGGTGTGACGTTGTGAATAAAAAAATTGCTGTATAATTGCTAAATTACGTTACATTAGGAACCAAACAGAATTTCATATTTCTAAACCCGATTTTAACAAATTTTTGTTAACAAATTTTCCATCCCTTATTTCACTCTCTTAGGAGATGAATGTCCAAATCCACCTGTACAAAATTCCACACTCGTAGAACTGTTAGTTTTAACTAACAATTCTAAATAAAGTGCAATAATAAAATTATACGGGTGGCGCCTCTCATACGACTCGGAGGCCCCAAGGAGAACGACCAGTTTCGTTATGAAGAATAAATTTTGTGAGCAATGTAATGTTAATTCTGCGCACGTTTTTAAAAAATATGAGATATAAAAATATACAGGGTGTCCCAAAAAAAGTTACACAGTCAAATTTGTGTTTTTTTGTTTAAAAAAAAAAAAAAAAAAAAATTAATTTTAGATTACTAAGAGAAAAATAAGTGTGTTTTATTAGAAATAACTGACTGAAAATGTAAGATTTAGACTTACTTAAATTTTGTAAGAAACAATTTTTAAATTTCAAGAAAAACATACTAAACAAAAACAAAAAAAAAAAAAAAAAATTTAAATCAAATATTAAAACCTGACCCATAAAATTATACAGGGTGTGGCAAAAATGCTGAACATTGGTAAAACCTGTAACTCCTTTAATACCCATCCTGTATAACTCCTTTAGTTAATTGAATCACCCAGATATTATTCCGATTTTCAATGGAAATTCATGTCACTTCCAAATACTAATTGAGGTTGCCGGCCCTATCCCTCAAACAAGATTTTCCTAGATATTTTTATTCTGATGATTTAGTGTGAATAGATCTTTATTATTTGATAAAAATTCTTAGGGTGGCTTTGATATGTCTGATGTTACTTCAACATAGATGTCAAATTAGTTCAATTTTAGCAACTAGTTATCATTTTGTGTCATTTCGTCAAGTTGAAACAAAAAAAAAAATCTAATAAATTTTCCGAAAAGTAGAAACTTTATCCTACATCAGAGAGAGAATTGATATGATACCGTTAGTTGGTGAATGGAAATGCTTCTGATTTTATCTAGTCTGGGCTTTTTTATTTGATTAACATAAGTATATCAAATAAAAAAGCCCAGACTAGACAGTGTTAACAAAACTCGACCAACCAAACCAACTATTGTCTGAAACTGCATTTTTTACTTACTAAATATTAATTTTACTTTGTTTTGTTATCTTGAAAGGTATAAAGTCGAATCATGTTAGATTGGAGCATTTAAATGTTTATGGGATTTTCGATCCCGAAATTAATATCGGTATTCGGAGATAAACATTACACGCCCCGGGATCCGGAGTTCGGATTTCAGAGAACTTAGTCGTGAGGTAATGATGTACAGATGCATGTCTTGTTGATTTGGAAGTGACAATCGATAAGATTATCATATAATTTTACCATACCTATTACCGACAGCGATCTTTCATTTCCCAAGCCCACTCTCATGCCTTTTTTTTTCTATCATACGGTTATTATTCACTAACTGCATTACCTACTTATAATTTATAACAGTTTATATTCACTGATTCATTTATAATTTGTATCCACTTTATATTACTTGATTTATCCATCGTAAACTTTGCATAGATATAGAAATATAACAATGGACAACTCTTAATGTGTAAATATGTACCCTACGATCGAAAAAAAAAAAACGGCGTCGAAAAAAAGATTTGGCTTGGAAATGACGATCGATGACATCCCCATATAAATTACATCATTTCAAATGACAGCGATCTTTATTCATAGCCAGCGCTGGACGCCGGTTTTTTTTCGATCATACGTATATGGGTAAAAGCCATCGATCACCATTTCTAAGGTAACTTAACGCCGTATTTATACATACAAAATGCTGCAAAAAAATTCTATATGAATGAACTCACAATTTTGTATCCACTTTGTACATAAATTAGGATCTCTTGACGCATGAACGTCAAACACTGTGAACTTAAACACATGTACACCTGATTACCGAGAAATCTCATAATTGTAAAAATTGACCTATTACAGACATTTTAATAATAATTATCACTAACACAACAGTTGTAATAAAAGACAGTCAAAGGTATATATTAGTATATTACCATCACAGATTACCATATATTACCCGGCTTTTAAAATATCCATTAAAAAACAAAAAAACAGTTAACTGACACTATCTAAATCTGCTATCTTTGTCGATATGGTTCGTTCCTTATTATTCTGCCGCTGTATAAGGCGAAGAATATAGATATTTTCTGTGATAAGTGGTAAAGCTAGTTTTTCATATGTACAAATTTGGCAAACTTTCCCGGAAATTCGGTCATATTTTTATATAAATTATTTATCATAAACAAATTTATGATAAAAAAAAATGATTAACGTATATTCAAATTTTAACGTTTCAATTAATATAATAACTGTAAATCACTTTTAAATAAAATTAAGGAAAAAAAAAAGCAAATTAAAAAACGGAAATCACTTAGAAAAATCATTATTTAATTTAAATTTTATATTTCGAAGTTATATTACAGTTATTTACTTGTTCTTATACAGAGAGTATATCAAGACAAATGCGAAACTTTAAAGGGTGTATTCTTTGTTATTGTCAAAACATTTTGAAATTAATTTTTTTTTTTTTTTTTTATATTTCTTTCTAATATTCGTTTAATGACAAAAAACTGAAGCAACGGATATAGATTAATAAAATGGATAGAGTTGTCATATTTAGAACGTTTTTATGTCTTGCAATTTTTCCATTAAATTCATATTTTGAAGTTAAAAAAAAATGTAAATCATTATGTATTGGGACCAAATATTTTAGCAAAAAGAACTGATATTAATTAAAAAAAAAAAAAAAAAAAATACTGTAATTATATTATTATCAAATATCTATTCATATAAAGTAAGGTTGATCGACAGACAGTGTAAGCTACCCGTTTCCTAAATCTTCCTAAAATTTATATATTATTTTTTTTTTTTTTTTTTGTTATATTTTGATTATACCGTATGATCGAAAAAAATAATCGCTGTCCAGTTGGCTGGAAATGCAAGGTCGATGACATTTCCCATATAAAATTTACCATGTTAAAATGAGCAGCATCATTTCAATGTTCACAGCCATCGCTGACGGCGTTTTTTTTTTCGACATATGGTATAGTCAAATAAAGTATTATTATAAAAGCTCACTAGATTGTTTTCTAGTAAAAAAAGACCTTATTTTGTCACAACAGGTGATATTTTTTGTTTTAAATCAAGTAGGTTATAAAAAACTAGATAGGTAATAAAAAGTTTCTAAACAAATAAATATCCAAATTAATTTATTTCCAATGACAATAATGTGTAAGTTTGTAATTAAAGTTAGTTAATAAGAATAATAGGTTTAGTATATTTCAACATCATTCACTGGTTTTAAAAAACATCAAAATATGATTCTTTTCATAGTATAAAATAAATGAATTTTCTCTACATTATTCTGTTTGAATATAAAGAAGCAAAAAAGTATAAAATTAAAAGCTTGCAATTTTAGTAAAAATATGTATTCCTACACATATTTTTTTAACTGTAAAAAAAAAAAAAAATTGATCAAAATATAAATGTTATTTTTCCTAGGAAAAAAAAACTTCATAACTTAATTTTCATAAATAAATTATTCTATAATTTTTTATGGCAATTTGTATTACATTTTTAATTCACATATTTTTATACTGCTGCGCGTGCAGTGCCCCATTGCTATCTATGAGTTCATTTAAATTATTACGACATTACTGATCAGAAGAAAAAAACCTAAGTACCTTAATTATTATAATCAGAAAATGGTAAATTTTGTAAATTAATATCTATATATTAGATGATTCATTGAATGTAAACTTCTTTAGGCTGGTTTCTTAAAGTTAGGTGATATTAATTAACTTCGCATCATCATGGGCTCTAATCAACTGTAGAGTATTAGTCAATCAACCTGAAATATCTGAATATTATTTACTTTATATTATTTTTTTTTTTTTTTTCTTTTTATGAAAATTTTGAGTTTAAAATTGTAAATGTGATTTAGTAAAAATATACCAGCAGTATTTAACATTTTATCATAGGCTAATATATTCTATTTATACCTGTATTTTATGTACAATAATGTTTAGTGTTTGT